>NW_010548237.1:0-214 GCF_000687285.1 Phaethon lepturus
ATTTTATAATATATACAATTTATTTATTAGAACAGCACAGGAAACAAAACTTCAGCAGATTGCACTTTAAAAACAATTTCTGTTGTTTTTTTGTTGTTTTTTTTTTACCTCTGGAGAGTGTCTGAGGCAGTTTTGGTTTAACGGTGGTCTCCTTTGTCTCCTTCTTTCCCACATCCTTTGCCAGAGCACAGGAGATGGCAACGAGCAGCAGGAA
>NW_010548237.1:335-17672 GCF_000687285.1 Phaethon lepturus
TCAAGTCGAAAGTATGCAGCAGGGTGAGTCCAGGCTGAAATGAACTGCTCCAGGCAGAGGCCTGGGGTTGGGGCGACCTCAAGGAAGTGTGAGGTTTGCTTAGCAAATTGCTGTGAAGGACCTGGCTGCTTTCTACTGCTCTGTTCATGCCGTTGGGCCGTGGTCCTTTTAAGATGCCCACTTCTGTGTTAGTTTCTCTCTCTTCTTTTTACATACATTGATTTTGCTCAGTAGAACAACCGAGTTTCGGCAATTCCAAAAGTACTTGCATGTCCTGGTAAGTTCACAGTTCTACCTTGATCTCCCAGTGTTATAGTAACCCAGCAGCAGGTGCTGAAAAATTAACTTGTCTTGGCTCTTCCTCCATTTTGTGGCAGGAACAACCCAAATGAGAAGTCAGAATCTTAAGCTAGGCTTTACAGTGAGCCATTGGCATAGGCACAGCTTAATGCTGTTGTTGAAACTTCCAATCCTGTCTTCCCCCTTAAAAGTATCATCTAATCCTGTATCATCTGATACTTAAAGATAAAACCAGTAGAATCTATGACAGAAAGAGTGAGGAGGATTTGCTGTGTGGAACAGTGAGAACTGAAATGCAGTTTGCCAATTTAAGCAACAGAAAGCAGAGGGTTTTTCCTGAGCTGGACTCTGGGGCACAGGGATGGAAATGAGACATGTCTGATGGGAAGCTCCTCAGTGTTTCAGCTGGGATGCTTCTTTGAAGGGGGAAAACATTTTAGCAACATGACCGTATTTTTTATAATTAAATTTCCTCCTAGAAACTAGAACACCAGTGTAATAGGTGGAGTAGGAAGGCCTAAGATATTCCAAAAGCAAGACAGAAAATTCGAAAGTTTCATGCAAAAATTATAACAAACTGACAGTTTTTAAAATTCAGACAATAAAAATGGAAGTCCAGGGAAATAGAAGCATTTTTCTGGGTAGGAACTGCAGGAGGAGGCATTAGCTGAGTTTCCATCAGTGATACGGTGCTCTTGCCTATTGGGATGTCCAACAGACCTTAAACATCCAAAGAGTCACTGTTTCAAGGGCAAGAAAGATGACTTTTGCAGCAGGCTGCCTTTCTTGCCCTAAGAAAAGTCTCCTTGGCAAGGAAGAAAATTGCATAAAGTTAAATTAAACCCAGTGGATTTTCAGAGTTGCCTCATGAATTATTTTGGCTAAAGGTGTATAGTAGAAGTAATGCTTCTCAAAAAAAAAAAAAAAAAAAAAAAAAGAGAAGAAAAAAAAGAAGGAGGTGTGGGACAACCAGGAAATCAAAGACCAGGCATATTTTATGCTGTTGCTGATGCAGAATGCAGAAAGCAGTGACAGAGGAACGTTAAACCTGCTCTTTAAAAACTTCTCTGGAAGGCTGCGTGCACTTTGCTAAGTTCTAACCCCCCTTCAAAACAAACCCCAACCCTCCTCTCCTGTCTCTTTTAACCTGCAAAGCCACCATTTTTTCTTCATGGCAAGCTGTACTGCCCTGCGCCTACCTTGCTGCAGTCTTTTCTTTCTGTTGGTGGGCTGCCCCAGCCCCCGGTAGCACGGCTCAGCTCCCCCAGGTACCCTCTAAAGCGGTAAGCGTGCCGTGCCTTACCTTGTTTTCTCTCCCAGACGCCTGCCAGGGTGCGAAGGTGTTCCCGGTTACAGTGTGAACGCTGCCGTTCCTACTGCCTATTTATGCGCCTTCACACACCCCAACTCCACCCACAGGCTTTGAATTTGAATACCACTTCCAAAGAGCTAAACTTTCCAGGTTTTTTTCCCCACGAAAGCGTTCAGAGTTAAGTTTGTAACTAAATAACATTACAGTCTCCTGTCAGATGCTGTATCTAAAGCTCAGAGATGTTTCTATTTGCTTTTGGGACATTTTTCGAAAGATGGTTTTAAAAGGTTGGCAAAGATCCAAGTCCAGGTAGGCTTAAGTCAAGACTCCTGATTTGCCTGAAGAATGATTTGTCTTTTTTTCATTGGCTGGAAAATCAATATGGCTTGCCGTTCTTTTAGTCCTCTGAAAAAGTTAAATCGATGACTCAGAACTTTAGATGTGAATTAGATAATTAACTATGCACATTATACAGAGATGTGTGTACACATGCACATATAACAGCATATAGGAAAACTGTAACAAAACCTAAAAGAAAGTTTGTAAAGATCCCCACAAAAATGTGTTTGGAAGCTATAAAAATAAACTGTGTTCATAAGTGGAGGTCTAAATAAAACTTTATTTCAAATTCCATGTTTAATTAGTTGTGTAGATATTTGTTTTTAACAACAACATGACAACCAACTACTTTAGGTTGCAGATACATGTATCATACAGTGCAATGCTCAGGAAAAAGAGACCTTTTCAGGTGGCTGGAAGGCCATCCCTACAGTTGCACTGGCTGCAGGTGGTCCTTCCTCAGAGGTCAATGCGATTCTGTCCTCAGCAATAGATGTTGAAACGGCAGTATGTTCTCCTTGGTGCATGCCTCATATATTTCAGTGAGATTAAAATCACATGTTCATGGGCAGTGAACACTTGACATTGCTCAGCTGGGTAGATGAAATCCATCAGATATGGATTTTCCTGTTTGAAATTCGCAGTGTGCTTGGATGGCTGCTAACAGCACCCATTTTTTCTGAATATACTTAAGAGAATGTAATGCTTTGGATCACTTTTTCTTTTTTTTTAAATCTTCTGTAAATAGTGATCAGGAAAATGAGGTGTGGAAAGCAAGATGGTGAACTCAAGCAAAAAAAAAAAAAAGCTATTCTTCACAAATGTACAGGAGTACCATGATTTGCTTAGATGCTTGACCTATTAGAAAGGTGAAACCAAAGCTTACAGGAAGGCCAGTCATTTTAACTCTTGTTTCTGTATGTTTCAGGTCATCTTTAACCTGATAAAGGAAAGAAATGAGAGAAAGAGATTGCATATCAATCTCTGCTGCTCTTCCAGCAGTTCTCCCTGAAGATTCAGAGGTGTGTTTTGTTAGCTTCAAATTCACATCCACTCAGATTTTCTTCTAAAACTTACACCAAAATAAGTTTCCCAGACCCATATTTGGACTTGCGGGCGCTCACTTTGGACAAACAGGTTACATCCTTTAATACACTTCAATGCAGTTGTACAAGTCCATAATTACGTACCTGTTTCTGAAATTTTGGTCTCGGCTCAGGCAATTCATAATTATAATTTAATACACTCTTGTTGATTGTCTCCTCTGGTCATACCTAATAACATTTGGTAGTTTTAACGCCTGTAACAGAATTTCTAGTTACTCTCTGGTTATGTGAAGAGATAATGAGCAAGTAGCCTCCCACACAGCTTTTAAAAAATTGTTTTTTTTCTAAAAATACATCCTCAAAACTAAGCCCCCTCCCGCACCTTGGCTCCTGCCTTGGATGTACTTCCATTTAATTTGTACCTTTTCTTTCTCCTGTTTTTGGGAGATGCACTTACTTTAGCCTATTTCCACCTACCTTTGTGCTGCTCTGTAAGACTTGTTTCCTACAGGAGACTCAGTAATTCAAATACAGCTACTGCCAGGGACTCCCCCGTCAGCTCAAACCCCGTGATGGCAACAGAGGTAGTTGAACATGTCTCTAAACCATCCTTGTGCCTTGATGAAGGGAAAGAACAGCTCAGCCTTTCCCACAGCTCCCTGCTTGGGTCCTGAGACTGTACCCAGCCACTGGGTAGCCACTTAGCTTCTGGCTGTTTATCAGGGGCTACTTTTTCTGCTTCAGTGACTAAATCCTGCAGGAATTTCCCCAGGAGAGCTTGGAACAAAATAGGACTACCCCAGAAGATTTTTCCTCTTTTATTATAAGGTTCTGGTAGACTCCAGTACTGTTAATATTTAACATCTTTACAAAACTAATCATTGGACTTCTCCTTTGATTTTCATTTCTCTGGTCTGAAGGTACCTTTGTTCATTATGTTAAACAGAAATCAGCACAGCATCAGGTGACTGATGTTACAGCTGTTCTGACGACATTTTCTGAAGCGCTTTGTTTTTCCTTGTGTTTTGTAATACGTTTTAGAACTCAGCCATTTCTCCTCACTCCTTAACAAACATGTTCTTTCAAGTCTTGCAATCTGCTGCTCAGAATAAATAGCAAAACTTTACATTGGAGGAATAAAAGTAATGAATGAAATGTATAGTCAGTCCCACACTAGCCATGCTCTGACTCAAAGCCAGAGACAGCCGTAGCTGGGAGTCAGCCAGCTTCCCGTGCTGTTAAAGCAGTAGTACATTGCAAGACAAAGCGGTTGAAAGTAGAATACGTTCGTCTGAGAAGTGGTCAAACTTCTTTTGTCAATGCCCTAACCACGTGAACTGAGTGGGAACTTTTTAACACCGAAAAGCTTCTTGGATGAAATTTGCCTGGTAATTTTTCTGGAAAACCTTTCACCCCAAAATTTAGGAGCTGAGGCACCTCTGACACCTATGGCAGATACAGGTCCCCGAAATAATTTAAATCCTTATCTGGAAGATTATAGGTGCTCTCTGGGTTGGGATATGGCATGATGATCAATGCATCCAGTCACTCATGTCAAGACTGTTTCTTCTGGTATTAATAGTCATTTATGCTGGAGCAGATACCAGACTCCAGACACCCCACCCTCCAGCTCAATATTTGGTCTGTTAGGCAAGAAAGAGGTTTTTCTCACATTGGCTCAGGAAGCTTTTGCTAATACATGCAAATTGAGAGTACTACTGAAAAAGAGACTCAGAGGGACTTGGTATCTTCTAAGTAGACCAGACATTATTCTGGGAGTTGGAAGACTGGTTCAACCATGCTCCTGTCTACTTTATTTTCAATACAAACCTGCATTTCAGTAGAGAGCTGGAAAGTCAAAACTTCATCAGATTTCTGCTGCTGAACACTTGAAGCTGGTAACTGAAGTTCAGGTAAATCTGATGATTTGTCTTGAAGGATGATGATTTCCCAAAGTATGACAGCCTAACACTTTCCCCTTTTTGTTGAATGAATTACTCCATTAACTTGCAGTACCTACAGTTTATTGGTGATATCTTTCAAATTCTACAGCAGAAGAGGTGGTTAGGATTTAAAATATTGCATTCTTACAAGTATCTGACCCTTTGATCACTGCTTTCCAAACAAAAGACCAATCTGTCAGGATTTTGATATCTCTGAAGGCATTCTTTTCCACTTGCATGTGCACATTTATAGTACAAATCACCACCACTTGATATAAATTGACAGGCTGGCATGAAAAGCATGGAGCATCCTCCAGATATATGTGGGGATTTACCATGTAGCTGATTCTTATATTATGCTCTATTTTGAGCTGTGAAGTACTGCAATGTCTGGAAGGTGTTGCTGAATGATGTGTTTTAAAATCAGTAAGACATTTGAACAGTCATAGTAAATATACCTGCTCTTGTATTGTCCACAACAGTAAGGAAACTATCATGACCTATTGTACCGCAGAATCTCAGAGTTTTTGGCATATATGGGACTTGCTCAGCTTGCATTTGGTAAGAGAAAGCCTGATTCTGACAACATTTAGATTTAACTTCGAAATGTTTTGTGCAGTCCCACATGGAGGCAGTGAATGAGTCAAGGGAGATACTTTGATGAGAGGGATTGGGAAGCTGGGGGTGTACCTCAGCCTGCAGAGAAGACTGTTTATCTTGCCTCCTTAACTGGGCAAGTTGATTATGTTTGGCAAGGCTTCATGCCTGAAATTCTTGGACTTAATTTTAAGTAAATGCATTTTAATTAATTGAAATAATTATCTATGTTTAAAATCAGAAAATTTGCTGTACTTGGGGATTAAAACCAGCTCCTCACCTATCTGAGTGACTGACACTCCATTTTCAGTATTGCTCAAAATCTTTAAGCAGTTTCCTATATTTACTTTACTGTAATAAATGAGGGTGGTGGGAAGACCTCTGTGGTTTGGATAGCTTAGGTTTGTACTTGATATCACATGGAGAATTTTCAATTAACCTCTTTCTGTTATCTAACTTGTTTATAAAACCTGCCTCCCCTGGTCCTTGGATGTTAAGCTTTACTATGGGCAGGTAGCTAGGCCACAATGTCCACAATTCAGCAAGTCTCCTGGACCTGCCACCTTACTGTGATCTCTCTGTGTGCCTCCTTGTATTCATTGTTCTTATTTTGAATTTATGTTTGGTTATCTGTAGCCCAGACCCTCTCAGATTCCATAAGGCTTTACCTCAGAGATCAGGAGACTTTGGCTTCTAGTGGATATCCGTGACATGATGCCAGCTCTTACTCCCAGATTTGGTCCCTAAGTAGCAAGGAGTGGGATTCTCTTTATTCTCTTTATACTTACTAACTTACCTGAAAGTTTACAAAAATAAAGGATTCCACCCTTGTCATTTTTTGTTGGTTTGGGTTTTTTTAGGTTTTTTTTTTTTAATCAATGAGAAGTAAATACATCTACTCAGTGAAATCCCAGCTGAACCCCCTGACACAACTGCTTTCTTTACCCCACTGCTACTTGTGCACTAATCTTGCATTATTAAGCATTGCTTTTGCTTTCAGACCAATATCCTAATCTGCATCACCTCTGCAATGAAGCTTATTTGTTCTGCTGAGTTTGTCTCTGTTACTGGTAGTGTTGGTCTTTTTCTCTGAGTTGTGGAGACTCTAGTAGTGTTGGCACCTTCTGACCAGCATGATGTGTTCCACAAGGCCCTCCACCTTCTCTCAAATTCTTGACATTGCCTTGACTTCTGTATTTGTCACAGAATGCACAGTTCTAGTCATTCACACAGACTGCACAGTTTTAAGGGACTCCAGATTTGAGGTTCAGCTTCCTTTCTGCAGCAGTTGTCATGTCTTAGATATTCCACCATGTCCCCACCATATCCACACCACAGTACCATTATTTCTCCCTCTACTTCAGTCTGAACTGGATGAGGATCTTTGCTTGAGCAATTCCAGTTGCCTTGTCAAGGCTAAATATGGGATTTATTTTATCCTGAGGAGGATGAAGGACTACTTAATAGCAGCTGACAACTACTTGAACAGATGCTACAAAGATGAAGGATCCAAACTTTTTTTTTGGAGGACCATGAGCTGTGGCTTGGGAGGTTCACGGTGGACATCAGGAAAAACATCTTCATGAGCACTGGGACAAGTTACTGAGAGAGTTGGAGAGACAACTCTGCTGTCAGGTTTCTAAGAGTTGATTCAACAAAGTTTGAATCCTAATGTCATTATTCAGTGATCGTGCGGGGGGCAAGATTGGAAAGAGTACCTTCAGCCTGTGCCTGACCTTCAACTGTTTAACAGTATATAACACGAACTTTGAAGTAACACAGCAGCCTGCTCCAGCTCGTTCATGCTATGAGGTAGTTCCTAATGCAGATCACTCAATGTGTTTCTGAAGGCTTCTCACTACAATTCTTGTCTGCAAATATTGACATAATATAGTTCCTTTTCTTACACAGTGTCTTAATGATATATTCTAGACCACTGGTTTTTCTTCCCATTGAATAAAGCCATTCTATTGCAGAATGGCTCAAACTTCAAGTTTTCCTTCGTTTTTTACTTTTAGGTTGCCTATATTCTATGCTGTGCTGATATTGTGGCTCCTAAAATAATCTCGTATTTGCCAATATAACGGGAAAGTTAGGGACGTATGCCTTTAAAATGTCTTAACCAAGGTCACTTTTAAAAATCCCTGTAGGAATAGTTCCAGGATAGAATTCTTCCTCTTTTTGTGTTCCCTGATTGTGTGAGTATAAAGTTCTGCTGAATTTTCAATGTTCCTCCTGCCTAAACCCTGCTTACTGCAAAAATAGCCCATTCCACAGGGATCAGTGTCTTTGCCTCTATTTCTTTGAAGAATAACATTTTACTGCTAACAATCTCTTAGCACGTGTTACCAGTACACTATCCTGAGTTTCTTGCTGAAGTGTATGTTTGTGCAGAAAGCTGGTACAGGAGCAGAATCAATGATGGTGGCTTCTCAAAGATCATCTGTTGTGAAGGAACTGAGCTGTTTTCTTGGTGGGGGAACATATCACAATGCAGTGACCTTGGATGAGAGAAGATACATCTCCTATTAAATCCCCACAGAAAAAACTGATAAAGTGTGGACTAAGAGGAGAGTGAGAGGAACTGAAAACTGGCTAACCTGCCAGGCTCAAAGGGTTGTGATTGTCGACACACAAGCTACAGGCCAGTCACTAGTGGTGTACCCCAGGGTCAATACAGGGACAAATATTATTTAACAGCGTCATTAATGGATGGAAAGAAAAAGTGCACCCTCAACAAGTCTGCAGGTCATACAAAGCTGGGAGGAGTGGTTGATGGACCAGATGGTTGTGATACCATGCAGATGGGCCTTGACAGGTCAGAGAAATAAACCAACAGGAACTTCATGAACTTCAATCTGGGGAGGCACAAGGACATGCTGGTGTTCAACCAGATGGAAAGCAGCTTTGCAGAAAATGGCCTGCGGTTCCTGGTGGACAGCACATTGGACATCAACCAGTAGCATGCCCTTGTGGCAAAGGTGACCAACAGCCCCTAGGGCAAAACATTACCAGCAGGTCAAAGAAAGTGAGGCCACATCCAGAGTGCTGGGTCCACTTCTGGGCTCCCCAGTACAGAAGAGATATGGACATACAGAAGTAAGTCTAGCAGAGGGCTTTAAAGATGGTGAAAGGATGGAGCATCTGTCATTCGAGTAGAGGCTGAGAGCTGGGACTGTTCAGCCTGAAGGAGAGATGGCTCAGGGTGATCTCATCAATGTGTATAAATACCTGATGTGGAGGAAGTAAAGACAACAAAACCAGACTCTTCTCTGACATCAAGTGACAGGACCGAGAGGCAATGGGCCCAAATTGAAATTCAGGAAATTCCATGCAAATGTAAGATAAAACTTTTTTTTTTCCTTTTTTTTTTTGTAATGTGAGGATGATTGAAGACTGGAATGGGCTGCCAAGAAAATTTGTGGAATCTCCATCCTTGGACGTATTCAAACCCCAACTGGATAGGGCCCTGAGCAACCTGCTGCAGGTCACCTTGCTTTGAGCAGGGGTCTTGGACTAGACAATGCCCAGAGATGCCTTCCACATCCAACAATTCTGTTATTTTGTGATTCTGTGTATGTAGCATATATGAAAGAAAGGTTAAATAGTACAAAGTTGAACTTAGCATTGAATGCAGACATATCCCACTCTCAGCTACAGCTGACCTGTTGCCACATAAATTAATGGAAAGATGCCATACTGTGGTCACAGATTAGGATATTATTGCTGGAACAGTAATGAATGGTTATTTTTATGGTAACTTTTACTCATGAGGTGCTCATGTTTCACCACTGTGTGGGTCATACACTGTACAAACACAGTTGTAACATCCCTATCAGAATAGTTAGCCGGCTATTTAAGCCAATTAGAGCAACTTATGGCAACGTGTACTTCAAGTCTTGTTTAAACGTTATGGCCTGGAAACGGTAAGCACACTCCCACAGGTGGTGACACTAAGTAAGCAGTGTCACTCACAGGGAGCGGATAGGAGGATGGGTGTTCCCACTCTCCTGCTGGCCTGGTTCCAGGCAGCGGTGTGACGATAACGTGGCTCTATCTTGGCATTCAAAATGCACAACACTTCTTTAAACCGACATCTTTTGTAGCTGGCATAAGGAACACGATCCCAAATCTTGTGAAATACTTAGTTCATAGCGGTCCAAGGGCTGGGATATGTTTCAGTTATGCTTAGCATAGAGACTCGGAAGTTGGGACAGAGCAGCCAGCTCTCATTTCCCCTCCGTCCCCATAAGGTCGTTCTGGCAGCTGAGAATGGCTGAAATAGAAGTGAGCTTAGGCAATGTGGTCTTTTCGCATCCAGCTGTTCCCTGTATCTAGCTGTGTCACTTGGAGATTCCCTCGGAGGCAGGGAATTCCCACATAGTCAAGTCACAGGTGGTCTAATCTCTACATGCCAATAAAATTGGGTGGGAAAGATGGAGATGGGAGTGTGATCTGAAAGCAGACCATTTAAAACTTCGCGAGGAGTCAAATATATGGAAAATTGCACATACTAGAGTTGCAATGTCAATGGTCTGTTAGGAGCCACTTACGCTTTTAACATATCTGAAAAGAAAAGATGAAATAAGGTTTCATTTCTTGTTTCCTGTTGAAAAACCTGTTGCTATCCTACTTTGATTGATTAGCCAAGTTTTCAGAGTTGCGTGCACTGAGTCATTACAAACGCCGGCAGGCTGGGGCTTCCATTCCTGTACTCCTATTTCATACCGCGCAGCTGCCGGAGCCGCAAAGCGAACAAGCAGCTGACGGAGATCTGCCTGCGACCAGCACCCTGCTGCATTCTGCAGGTGTTGCTGGGCAGAAATAACCTGGGGCCAACTGGTAGCGCCCACCTGCTTTCTGGCATGGGGGGGTGGGATGTAAATCAGCAGCACAGTAGGAATGAGGGAATGTCAATCTATGCTTGGACTTCGCTTGGTTAGTGTGAAGCTCTGGTGTCTGCTGCTTTGGTGTATTGGTTAGCAGTGCTGGGGTCCAAGCTGTTAATCCAATACGCTGTGCTGCTCCCTCCGCTGACTGTAAGTTTTAAATGTCAAATATCTTACTAACAAGCAAAAAAATGAAACAAGCTGAAAGTAATAAATAGCGGTCAGGTAAACGATGTCAATTATCTAAAGAGAAGAAAATAATCTATGCTATACTCTTTGCTAATGTGTAACTATGCGGGTGCTATGTGCCAACAGACCATAGGCATGGGAGCCTGTAAATATTACTATTATTTTCATTAAAGGTTTATATGATAGCGGTTACTATACTTTCTACTTTAGAATCCTGACAGGAATAGGGAGAGATGTTGTTAAAGGTCAAAAATTACCATCTAGCTTTAGATGAGTTTGATGTGGACACTTGGATGTTGCACGTCATGCTTGTGTCTGTGTGAAGTTGTGCTCTGTGGTTAGGAGTCATGACCTTTGGCATGATCTCCTATAAAATCTTTCTCTTGTCTCCTTTTTTAGAAGAAGATGACAGTCTGTCAGACAGTGGTTCCAACTAAGGATGCCTTCATGGTTTTTTTATTAAAGGTGTTCATTACACTCAGGTTTCTTCTTTCTATTGACCAATAAGATTGTAGCACCTGTATTTCCTTGCAAACTTCCTGGTTAATGTGTGCAATATATCAGCATCAAGTTTGCTTGACTTTGTCTTTCATGTAGATGTTATGCAGAACCAGACCCACTTTCTGGTCTTACTGTCCTGGCTCAGCCACAAAAATAAACAGCATTCTTATAACTGGTTTATTAAAGTAGAGTCATCATAAAAACCTAAGAATTGATGTAAGCAGTAGCAAGCTGCATCTTGAACTAGGATCATCCTTTTGGTGACTGACACGGCTATGTCAATGAAACTTAAGCATGAGTGCACCATAAGAACAGGAATTTTCCAACTGTCTCTCTGAAGCAGATTGGTTTTGAAATAAAACCACCCCGTTTCTCCTGTTAAATACAGGAAATGTAGGAATATAAAACTCCTTATGCAAGTAGTTCTATCTTTTAACTATTTCAGCTCAGGCTGTAAGAATTTCTGGGAGCTGCCGTATTGTTTGAATCTATCTGTATGAGCTTGGACTGCTAGAGCCTGTGTTGAGAAAATGTGTTGTACTATATACACCATGAGGTGCCCCAGTGAGGTCAATGGGACCATTTGCCGCCTGTG
This sequence comes from Phaethon lepturus, assembly GCF_000687285.1. NCBI lineage: Eukaryota > Metazoa > Chordata > Aves > Phaethontiformes > Phaethontidae > Phaethon > Phaethon lepturus. The sequence goes on from NW_010548237.1 coordinate 12,047, forward strand.
CATTTGGTTGGCAGAGCTTGGGTCTGGGTTACTCACAGGCTTTTTAGTTCCTTCTGATTCGGGAAATGAGGAAAGAAAGTGTTTAATTTAACAAATCTTGTCCAGATAACTGACATGGGCCTTGGAAGACTAAAGATGTTTAAAGATATTCATTTAAGGGAAGAAGTGTTAAATTCACAACAGTGTGGGAAAAATGAAACTGGTGCTTTGTGTTTACAGATAATTTAAATTGAAGAGAAAAATTATTCCAGAGGTATTATTGTTACTGCATGCTCATAAGGTTTTCTTCCTGTCACTAACTTGCTCATGTAAAGCAGAGTGACTCCTCTTGCTCTGCAGCACCTGATTCTATTAGCAAGGTGAATCCATTAGCAAGGACCCCTCCAGGAATGTCACAGAGTTTTGCCTTTATGAGAGCACACCATGTTGCCATGTTTTTTTCCTGTTGCCTGTTTGGTGAGCAAACAAACCTTCTGTGAGTTCATTCAGTGATTCGGTTCACACTAAGCAGAGAGACTTAAGCATCCAACTTCTCTATGCAACTCCCTCTTGAATCTATTTTAATGCAATTTCTAAAAAATTTTAGGTTAAAGCCAAGCCAATTGTCGAAAGATCACTTTTGTAAAGGAATGCCACTGTGATGGTCTGTCAGGGGACTTGAGCCTGAAAACATCTCCATTTTTACAGGACAGCCCTTGTCAAGTGAATCTCAAACTGAACACCCCTTGCTTTTTCTGACTGCATCAACTGGTATAATAAATCAACTCACCTCTTCTTGCAAACTGATTTATATAGAAATGTTTCTTGATATGTTCTTGAATGTTCTTGAAATGTTGCTTTGGTTCAAGTGGAAGATACATCGTGGCAGGAACTGAATTCTGCAAAATCTTCTAGCCAGCCACATGACAATGTTGCTCTCAAATTTTCTTTGTTTCACTGAATTCTGCCTGGTGAGCAGGTCTCGCCCAGGACAACTTGCAGAGCTGGCGAGCAGGAATCCTTAACAGCAGCAGCCCTGGGTGTTGGCTCTCTGCTGTGTGGGACCATAACAGTTTGGGAGTGGCTTTGTTTAATTAGTAATCAAAATACTCTACTTACTGCCTTTGGTTTTATTAGGGAAGGGGAGAGAGTGAGAGAGTGCACCTGTGGCTTATCGCAGTAGTGAGGTTTAAATGTTACGGCAGTAAATGGCAAAGACTTCTTTTCTACCCATGAAAAATGATATAATTTTCCGTTCTCTTTGTGTGTTGTATGCAGGATGGTAGTTCATTCTGAACATACTGGAGAGGGCATCCTAATGCATGAATGCAGTTCTCAGCGAATCCGAGGCGGCTAAAAGTTAATGCTGGGTTTATTGTGCTGGTTAAACAATAGCTTGCACTTAAGTTGTATGAAGAATGTTGCTGCAGTTTTACTAACAGGAAGTGAATAGGATCTAAAACTAAATGCAAATAAAACTCCACCCCACAATTTTGGTTTTTATTATATCATTCTCCATTTTTTAAGATTGCATTATTCTTCGGTTCATGCTACATCAATGTTAAAGATATTAATGAAAGACCCAGCAACAATTCTTTCCCTGTTAGCTGCAGGCGCCAGCACTGATATTTTGGAAAATAAATGCATATTTGGAGACTGTAATAATAGCACTAGTTCTTTGATTTAGTGAAGATAACCCTGCCTCATGGCCTATTCCTAGATTCTGCACCATTCTTCAGAATAGCAGTAGAGTCAGATTCAGGGCTCATTCATTCATTTTTCATTTAATTCAAACTTTTGCAGAGGGATCACAACTATGACTTAGGCAATCTTTTTGAAAGGGCAGACTGGAAATCCAGAGAGTTATTTGCTGCCAACCAAACACCTTTAAAATACTACTAATAAAAAAATGCCAACAAAGCTTCCCAGTATTTACTTCAGAGTGTAGAGCTAGGGTCTGAATCATAACAGCTTTATAGTGGTATCACTGAAGTGTTTTGGGAAATGTTAATGTTTTTGTGCCTAATATTTGAGTGCCTGATCAAAGAATAGGATTTTTGTTGTGTCAAATTGTCATTTTGGAAAAAAATACCTGTTTGGGAATGAAAGGTAGGACTTTTTCCAAATTTCTCATGCAAAAGAAATAAAAATTGTTCAGAAAAAGTAATTATTTTGGCTTCACTTTCCAAAATAAAATTGTGTTGCAAAGAATTGCCTCTGCTGCCTCCAACTTGTGGACATCCAGTAAGAACTGGCAGTGTGAAGAATGCTTTAAATGAAAGCATGGATTAGTTACAAAGTCAACATTTTATAAAGTATTTAACCAGGTGGACAGTCTGGTGGGAGATTGCTTAGATGAAATGAGTTAAATCACAAGAAGATGGTGGGGAAAAATGCGATATGACAGATTAAATAAGTAGTTCTTCACAGGAGTCTTCTGCTCTTGGAAGAAAATGTAATAGTGGAATTTTGCCTTGCGGAGTAAAACAGAGAATTTAAGTGCTCCTTCAAGTTCAGTGAGGCTTTTGAAAATAATAGAGCAAAAGATTCAAATTTCTGAAGTTGTGATTCATTCAACCTGCAACTCCAGGACAAACTGTCACTGGGAGTTGAGTGATTTTGGACTCGCCACTTGGGTCCACACTGTTTTATATCTGGTGCCTACTATTACTGAATTTACTCAAGACGCTCTCTACTCAGTCACCCTCATGTTCTTGTTGATTAGAAACACCTTGTTAAACATGGGTTAGATACTTAGCACTGCACAATGACTACAGCTTTTCCCTTTCTGGAGGAATTTGTTTTGGATACGAACCTGGGTCATTCTAGAATTCTTGTTGGGCATCTCAATATGGCATCTACAGCTTGAGTCATTTTTTATTTAAAGTCCCTCCACCATTTATGCATCCAAAAGGGAAAGCAAGTAATCAAAAATTGTGAACATATAAAGTGATTCACATGGGTCAATCCAGTTATGAAACTTGTACTATTATGATAACAAAAGAGAAGTGATATATATGAAAAAATGAGAGTGCAGAGTGCTTGAAAGGTTGATGGTGTCGCCTATGCCAGAGCTACTGGAGCAGAGCGATGTAAATGCACACAGCAGTGAAGGCATCAGCAGGTCACAGCATAGCTACATGAATGTTTGGAAAAGCTTCTGGTTTTGAGTGGGATATCTTAGTTTAAGGGATATGATACCATGAAATATTTTAATCCCTGAAGGAATAAAACCAGCCTACGCAGCACTGAGGTTAGCTGGGAGATAGCAGTGATCGTAGTGACATTTTGACAGATGGAGTGCATCGGGTTCATAATTATGGATGATCAGTTAACTGCTTAGATGGGTGCCTTCGTTGCTACACTGTCCCTTTCTCTCAGTCACTGGAGAACTTACCCTTTCTCCCTGGGTGAGCTTTGTCATATTGCTGAATACCCCTGCCTTCACCAGGACTCTATGAAGAGTTTCCCTTCTGCCAGACATGGTTTCAAGGTTGAGCTAGCTGAAGGTGTGCCCGTGGGTCATGTGTAAGTGCTCAGTTATGTCCTGATCCCTGGCCAGTTTCTGGGGACTGGCTTGGAACTGGGGCACCAGCTTGGAGTGAGATTTAGCCTGCTCCCTGAATGACCCGGGGCCATGATGATGCATATATGTATGATTATAATTATAAATATAAATTATAATGGTTTTAAGATAATGTGGCAAGGCATTTTTTTTGTTACCTGCCTCAAATTTTTTAATTAGTTCCTTCCTTTTTCATCTTTCCCAATTATGGAGATGTCAAGATTTAGTAATCTTTGAAACGCTCTCCCTGTGGCACAGAATGTGGAAATATAAATCACACAGGTGATGGAGGAAGCATGTGTTTAGGCATCCTCAACCGGATGTGCTGGCTGGAGTGTCCTGGAACTACCTTACTCCTAATTCCTGCTTTTAGCTCACTTGCAAAGCTAATTGGATATAGTTTCTCCATGTAAGCTGTAGCTTGGTTGGTATTTCTACCTGGTTTAACGGCTAATCTTCCAATCTATATATGTTTAATCAGGAGGTGACCTAGGTCAGATAATATGTCTGCTGCAAATGTTGTTCTACTTGCAGCGTGTTTCACAGAGCGACAGCAAACCTGTTCAGAATCCCTGCCGTGCAAATCCCTTTCAAAACACTTGTACTGAGGGAGAGAATTTGTGTCAGATTGTGAATGGCTGCCTCCCTATTCCTTACTGCCTTGATATTTTTAAGAACAGTTTCAGGGATACAATATACCCATGCTATATTTATCCATGAAGGTTTCCGCTTCTCAGGCTGCTGCTAATTTAAGTTTCAAAGCACATCCTTTGGTATTAAGCAGTTATTTATATGTTGGTTAGAATTAAATAATTTGTCCTAAATCTCAGACCTGTCCTAAATCTTGCTTGATTTCATCCCTGCTATCTTTCCTGTTTCTAATAAATGCAAATCTCCATATATCATTAAAATCTGCTCTACAAATTTTAAATTGTTTTGTCTGCCTGCCAAATCTACCTTTTTTTTTAACATCTGTCTGTGTATGACTATACACATGCTGACTCCGGAAAGGAGAAAGGGTCTCGCTGAAGCAGTGACACAGTAGGCCTCTTTTTCAGTCAACGTTTGGCAACAGGAGCCAAGCTTTATCCATGACCATTTCAAACATGTGGTATCCACTAAAACCACTGCTTGTTGTTGCAAAATTGAAGAGCCTCACGGACTTTTCTGCTTGTTTTGGGAAGAGTGGCATCAAGGTTATCTGTCTGGGGGTCTTTTCGTTGTAGCCAACAGCCAACATTTATCAGGAACAACATTGCCACCAGTGATACTACCTTGGAGAAGAAATGCCAAAGTAGAGCCAATGCTGCTCCCCTATGGGCGAGTTTATTCCAAACAAATAAGCCATGCCAGGGAAGGGGGACTGTCCAGATGCATGAATCTGCCCATGGACGAAGGACATGCTGTCTTTGGTGGGTGATCAGGCCTCCCTTTACAGTGCCTGGTGTGATGTCCATGGCGCAGTTGGTGCTAAGTGAAATGGCTGCCTCTCTGGCACGGGAGAGGGCAGGGGCTCAGCTCTGGCAGCCCGGGCTGAGCAGCGCTTCACTGCTGGCTCTGCTTGTGCTCCTGCCCACAAACCAGAGAGCAAATAGCCGTGCTAAGCTGCTGCACTGGGGAAATACAGGGAGGGTTTTCACATGGTACCCTGTTCAGCCAGGCCCCTAAATATATCCACGTGGGGAAATAGCTGTCATCCTGCTCCTAGCTTAATACGCCGCCTTTTTGCCCCTTGTAATATTCTGGGCTTGCGGGAGCATAGGAAATAGCATATCCTACCACATAAAATGGTAGGGAATGGTTCTTGAATGCTTGGTCATTCTTGTCGTGTTGCCTGTATACTCCTTTTGCCTTGTAAATGCCCAGTAAGACCTTCGATCCCTAAGCTGCTCGCGTTAAAGTTCATTGCTCAGGGCCAGGCGCAGCTGTGCACTCCCTGAAGTTGCTGTATCTGTTGAAGATAATTAAGGAGCGCGGGCCGCTTTGCGCAAAGGGAGGATAGATGTGCTCTAGAAATTAAGCTCCTGCGCCTCCGCCTCAGCCGTGCCTCCGCAGAGGGAGCGGCACCGCTGCGCAGGCTGG
>NW_010548237.1:17703-45217 GCF_000687285.1 Phaethon lepturus
CGCTCGCAGCTCTGCCTCGCTGCGTTTGCCGAGCTGGGCGGATGCTAGCAGGCAAGGGGAAAGCAGATAGCAGCTCTGGCCCGTTTGCCCGTCGTGTGTAGGATCTTTGATGAAACATGGGAGTCATCATGCAGCAAAAAGGGAAGTGCTTGCTGTGCCGAAAAGGGAGGGTGTGACCGTCACTGACGGCGCTTACTGGCTGTTTCCTTGCTGGATGCAGCTCTGCGCTGGAGGAGGAAGCGAAGAATCAGGGCTGTGACACATGCAGAATCATTAAGGTTGGAAAAGACCTTCAGATCATCAAGTCCAACCATCAACCCAACACCACGATGCCCACTAAACCATGTCCTGAAGTGCCACGTCCACATGTTTTTTGAGCACTTCCAGTGACGGTGACTCCACCACCTCCCTGGGCAGCCTGTTCCAATGCTTGACCACCCTCTCAGTAAAGAAATTTTTCCTAATATCTAATCTAAACCTCCCCTGGTGCAACTTGAGGCCGTTTCCTCTTGTTCTATTGCTAGTTACTTGGGAGAAGAGACCAACACCCACCTCACCACGACCCCCTTTCAGGTAGTTGTAGAGAGTGATAAGGTCTCCTCTCAGCCTCCTCTTCTCCAGACTAAACAACCCCAGTTCCCTCAGCCGCTCCTCATAAGACTTGTGCTCCAGACCCCTCACCTGCTTCGTTGCTCTTCTCTGGACACGCTTATGGTGTGAACTTATTGTAGTGTAGGAAAGGATGCTGCTATCTCCCACAAAGCCGGTAGGAACAATTGCAACCACTCTTGACATGAGTAACCTTGAGCCACTGTTTAGCGAAGTCCACAGTGAATAACTGTATTGTGGAGGGTTTTGGCTCACATCTTTTCTTACTGGTGTTTCAGAAAGAAGGATCTCAAGGTAAATGAAGGTAAATAGAATCAGTAATGTAATAAACCAGACAATGACAAAGAAGTGTTGAGCAACAATAAAAGTTCAGTGCAGGGACCAAAAGTTTGCTCTCACGGATACATGCCCATTTCTGGGTTGTTTTATTCGTGCAGCTAACTTTATAATACTGAAAAAGACAAAGTGACATTTTGGTGCAAAAAATCCCTCTATCATACCTATCATTTTACCTAAAAATAAATGTGTGAGTTATAGTATTTTTTTTTTTGTGGTTGTGAAAATTCCTTTGGTTTATGAACCTGTCCTGGTGATAACACAATGTTCTAGTAACTTTTGAAAAAAATCAGCTGGATTTCCATTTCCTTATTTGCATGCCTTGGTGTAGAAAAAATAAACGTGTGAGTTATAGTATTTTTTTTTTTTGTGATTGTGAAAATTCCTTTGGTTTATGAACCTGTCCTGGTGATAACACAATGTTCTAGTAACTTTTGAAAAAAATCAGCTGGATTTCCATTTCCTTATTTGCATGCCTTGGTGTAGAAACTGGTACTCTTGCCGCCTTTGATTCACTTACCAGCTCAGCTAATCCAAATGGCTTTTTATTGGTCATGCCTGCAATTCCTTTTCTTGGGAAGGACCACTATGCAGGCACAGCCTGCCTACATGAGGAAACTGCACGGTCCGGTGATATGAGAGAGAGCAATCTGTAATCGTTGTTAATGGGGAGGCCAAGTAGCCAAGCTCCTTCCCTGGTTAATCTGCACTGGAAAATGGCTGTTTGAAATAACTCAGACCAGCATCTTTGATGCAAAGAATTTTATTTTTTTTTCACTTCATAGGTATAGACTGCGCGGAGAAAACAGTCTATAAGCACGTCTTGCATGGTTGTCCTTCACAACCTGTGATTTTTTTTTTCCTGTCATTCCATCTTTTACTGAGTAGGACAAGACTATATGTTACAATCTATTATTTTTTTTAACACCTGTCAGTGCAATGACCTTCCTCCCCCCTGGCAGCCACTGATGGCTGACTTGTGCTTCTAGCCTAGGGCATGACAGCCTCAAGGTTTTAGCTCTTGTCTTGATTCTGGCTAAAGTTTAGGAAAGTACAATTTAAACTATACAGAGGAATTTCCCAGTGAATAGCTTACCCACTGTTCCTCTACTGACTTCCAGATTCAGTCTTACCTTTGACATTGCTTTATTTCTTGTTTTTCCTCTTAAATCAAGGGAGGATGCAAATTTGATGCAGTCAGGCAAGATAACAGTGACCAGGAGGATTGACATACATGTGCACTTTTTAAAAACAAATTAACAAATATATCACTCTCCTGTTCCTTAGTATCTAATGTTTTGCCATAAATTAACTAAACTAATGGTTTAGTACCATGGGTTACTAAATACTTTATCATGTGCACCTATAGTCTCTCTTGCTGTCTTATTCAAAGAATGAGTCAAAATATAAAGATGAATTTTAGGTCCATGTGGCATATGTGGCTTTGTTAAAATGAAAAAGAAAAAAAATCTGTAGAAAGACAATACATTTTTCAAGTTTACTTAATGTGTAGTGTGGCTACACTTACACTTATATAAGTTACCATTTACTTACATCAATTTGGGCCTAAAATGAAAAAAGAAATCTGTAGTCTAATTCAGTGTCTACTCTTGCTTGGTGTTATGACTTCGACTGTGTAAGCTGTCCTTTTCTATTGAACAAACTAATCTCTATCTGCTGTTCTATTCTAGTTGAATAAATCCTAGCTTATATAGGAGATGAGTTTGAAAATTTTCTGTAATCATTGCACAGTAATCGCCTTGGTAACTACATGGATAATTAAAGGTATATTTTGTTCCCCTAAGAGGTGCATTAAAATAGTGATTAAAGCTAACCAGGAAAATGCAGCCTTTCTGTATCAAGCTTTTTATAAGAAGAGATTATAACCACCCCCACAATTTAACTGCAGAAACACACTTACAATGTGTTTGATGTTTTATGCACAATAAATTTATATCCTTTTTATAGGCAGTAAAATTAGTAATTAAAAATAATCCCCCATTACAGGAGAGAGCACATGTTACAAGTAGGTGCTCAAATTGCATTAAAGCACTTGATGTGTAGGCAAGTCACACAGAGTGATAGGTCCTCACATGCTTGCGTGCACTCACCTTCAGGTATGAAGAGGGACTTCTAATTCAGGCCCTTTAAGCTAATGTGTATTCTGATTTTAGAGTAACACTGCTAACATAAGAGGGAAAAAAAACTTGTAAGAAATCTTTCAAGACTTGCTTGGTAACTAGTTGCACAGTGAAGACCAAGGCGCCGCTCTGAGGTGGTGAGTAGACAGAAGTTATCTCCGTATGTGGTAGATACGGTGCCAGCCCTGCGCTCCTCCTGCAGCCTGCCCCCCGCTGTAGTGGGTACCCTGCCTTTAAACAGAAACCTCTCCCCTGAATTTGGAGAAGGCCAACCAGCACTTAGCTGCTTGATAAACCTCTGATAAACTTGTAATAACCAAGGGATTAAGATTATAGTATAATCACGTGTCAAAATGAACCAAGGAGTACAATAGTAGTACAACAGCTACCATAGCTTCCCTCCACCTAAGCAGAGCCAGTATTGTCTGCCAGGAAAAGTGCATTTTACTTGTGCAGTAGGGCAATCGCTCACAGGCAGTGCCATCCAAGGGCTGTAATAGCCAGAAAGGGGAAATGTGTTCGCGTCAGCCTGAATGCTGCTGTTGCGGCCAAATGCTGTCCCCTGTTACAGTCCTCGTATGAGCAAAAGTCCTGGACAGGCCAAAGTCTCTTCTGAAGTCCAGGGCTGTGATCTGGCCTTGTTTGCTCCTCGCAGGATCCTGAGTTTCATAATGCCACGGTCACTGCAGCCAAGGTTGTCTCTGACCTTCACATCCCCAACCAATTCCTCCTTGTTTGTAAGGTTGAGGTCCAACAGAGTGTTTCCTCTCATCAGCCCCTTGACCACCTGTGTCAGGAAGCTATCTTCCATGCCCTCCAGAAACCTGCTGGATTGCTTGTGTCCTGCTGTGTTGTCCCTCCAGTATATATCAGGCTGGTTTAAGTCCTCCCCCATGAGGACTAGGGCATGTGAACATGAGACTTCTTCCAGTTGTCTGAAGGGGTTTCATCTACTTCTTCCTGATCAGACAGCCTCTAGCAGACATCCACCACGACTCTGCCCATGTTAGTCCCATCCTGGCCATGGCTTTCACACACAAAGGGCAACTCCCCCCCTTACCAGCCCATCATTGTGAGCCCATATCCAGCCCTCGCAGTGCTCCCGTTGTGTGAGCTACGTTGCCACATCTCTGTCATCCCGATGAGATTGTAGCCCTGTAACTGCACGCAGACATCTAGTGTTTGTTCCCCATGCCATGTATGTCAGTGGACAGGCACTCTGGAGAGGCACCCAGCCATGCTGGTTATCCAGCAAAGGCATGGGAGCCATAAGGGTGCCCCGTCAGCACCCCCTCTGTTTGTATGCGTACCCTTGGGCAGGCCCCCCTCAGCCCTGCTTTGTTGGTTTTGAGGTCCCTTGCTTGTCCACTTCACCCAACAAGAACATATGTTAATTAGTATAGCATTAATATTCCAAATTATTTTTTTTAATACAGAGAACAATAATGTGTTATTGGACAATATGACGTTAAGAAACTACAGCTTTTATTAGTGTTGTGGTGGGGGAGAGGGGACTATTTAATAGTTGGCAAGCTTTTGTGTCCAACTATTTTCTGCTGAGAGCAATCAATCCTAAAGAGCAATGAGCTTTTTTTCCCTCCCCGCTGCCCTGTGTCAGCATGCAAAGCAATCTATACTTGTATAAATGAAGTACCCTTAGAAGTATATTTTTCATTCTTGGTTTCATCAGTGAGTTTTTGCCAACACATTCAGAATTTTTGCATAAAAAAACATACGATTTTATTTTTCCTCGTACTGTTTGAAATTATTGTAATTATTTTAATGGAAGATTTTACTTGTTTTTCAACTTTGCTGTTTCAAAATATGGTTATCAGTCTGAAATCTTTTTGGTAACTTGCCCCTATGTAGTTTGAACATTTCCATGATTTATCAGCATATCACCACAAATGTATTGAGTTTACATGACTAAAAGATACACATCGAGTAATGCGGAAGTATTTACTGGCACTGGCAATACTTGCTATTGTGAGCCTTTGAACCACAGTTTCTTCTTTAAAATGATTTTAACTTTACCTGGAGACATGGTAGCTATTATAAGACTTCTAGCACTGTAGTTAAGACTGTGGAATTATCCGTTTACCACAAATATTTCTGGAATTTACTCTTTCTCAAAGACATTGTTACTTCTGGATTTGTTTATGGCTCACTAGAGCATGTTAGGAAACTACATAGCACTGGGAGAATTTTCTTTAGCTTTCTTGGTGAGTCATACTTTCTCTACTAGAAGGACACGTATCCCTTGATTCGTTTCAGTGCAGGAAGGAACGGCTTTATGCTTTAAAGTTTATGCATAAAATCATGGGTAGTCTCTTTCATTTATCTTGCCACATTGCCTTTTCTCCCTTAATGTCAAGAATTCAAACAACCAGTAGAACACATTTTATGGTCAGAAAGAGGCAACGCTAATTAATTTGTGCTTATTTTCATTCATATCAGCTGGACAAATGCGCCTTCAGTTCCTTGCCCTGCCACATGCTTTTTGTGTGATCTTCAACCTGCCAATGTTTTAGTTCCTTCTGTATAAAAATATGGAAAGCTAAACATTCTTAGCTCCTGCGACTTTCTTCAGGGTAAATAACCAAAGGATCTGTGTTGCCTAATGCTTAAACTGTCTGGTCCTTTGTGCTCCAGAGATGCCCTGTAGCTGTACCGGGGGCTGTACAAGTTCACCATCTGTGCAGTCAACACATTTGGTCAGGAAAGGCAACCTTGAGGTATCCCCAGTAGTCATACTTGATGGTGTTGATATAGTGGATAGCACATAAACACTTAAGATAGGTTCACATTTACACTGTTGCCTTCTAGAAATATTGCATGAAAGAATAATTATTCATTTAAAAATTCCATGAGACATCAACAAAGTTGTTGCTTGGCTCTTATAAACAACAAACAGACCCCCAAAGCTTTCTTTCTCTTTAAAGGAGTATTTCCACATCCCACATCTTTAATTCAAGAATGGAGAACAACCCATAATACATTTTCACTGCAGTATGGTTCCCTATGCCTTAATTTATTTGGTTATTAAATAAGAAAGGCCTTTCTTCCAAGGAAGGAAAGATTGAGTTTCCAGGCCCAAGGTAACTGCTGCTCTGAATCTTTGAATTCCCTTTTGGGAATTTGTTATGAGATTTAGGAATTTTTGCCTTTTTAAATCAAGGTCAAGAGTTTATAATTAATGAGAACTAAAGCCACTGAGGCCATGAGGGAATATTTCTTCCAATTAGGGTGAGATTACTCCTCAGTGGGCATGTATATGTGAAAATATTTGAAAACAGTAACACATACTGGATATGGACGTGTCTTGCAAGTGAAGCAGTGCAGGTCTGGGAGATGTGGACACTTGTTCTGCTTGAATGTGTAAAATCACAGCCCCACCTGCTTGTAGGCTTGAAGTAAAAAAAACCCTTAGCAGATCAAGACTCCTTTTCTCCCCATCCTGTACAGTACACCTCACCTTAGGGTGTAGCTTCTTCTCCAAGCAGTCGCTGTCATCTTCCCTGTATGTGAACGTAAGCAATGAAGCCAGGGGTTTGTACACACCTGTGAACTCAGTTCTCCTCAGCTGGCTGAGTGCTAAATAGCAGGGTGGGTTCGTGTGTGCCAACCTTTTACAAACAATCACTTGGGGACATGCAGCCAGGGTGTGCAAAGCAGTAACGAGTGTTCCTCAGTGTGCACAGAAAGGTAACAGAAGACAGTAGATCTTTCTGAAGTATTTTTAGGCCCTTTCCTGAAGAAATAACCATGTTTGAACACCAAAAAAAAATAGAGGAGTACAGTCTCATGAGCATTATAAAATTAAAGAATTATTGTATATTGTGTCTTTTGTCTTTCTCAGAGGTCACACTTAGACATGTACAAATGGTGACTTGATGTACATCTATTTAAGAGGAGTTGGAATCATAGCACAGTGCTTGATATGGCAGTGTAAATTAAAGGATGGCTCCAATGTATTTGGGTTCTTTCTTATTACGCAAATGTAGGAGAAGCTGTTGTTTGTGAGTCTTCCCTTATTCTAAAGGGATCAGCCACTATATGATACCTCTTAAAAGAAAATGGTCTGCTGAAATGAATCCACTTTTAGTGACTAGTGGGTCAGTTAATTAACAGTACACAGTGGCAACCCAAGTCGGTAAGTGATGAATAGCATAAGCGCCTTGAACAGCAGTGCCTTGGCCAGCCTTGTGAAGGACACCTCAGCATTCGGAAATTTCTCCCTGTCAGCCTTTGGCAAGAACACGTGTAGCACATGAAACAGTCCAAAGTGTATCAGCCTTATTCTGCAAGACCAAGTTACTTTTGCATTTTAAGTGCTGAGGTGTCCCACAATCTCTCACCTCCGTGGTACACAAAGGTACGGTGGCTTTTCTTTTGTTCTGGTCAAGTGCAAATATTTGCACATGGGGAAAATGTTTTAGCTCTGCAGACCAATACATCAGCCATCTGCCTAGAAAAGCCAACGCCTTTCTCCCTGAGACGGATGCATAGGGGAGGATCCTGTTCTGTTAGTTCTCAGATTCCTGTGCCTCACCTCGCTGACGTGAAGTCCACGTTTGTTTGACTACGCTTGGTCTGATTACAACAGATAAGTCCAGACAGTAAAGTAGGCATGGATATGTGAACAAGTGGCAATAAAGTTTGCTTCCTGGAATGTGTCATGTTCGTAGCAAAGGCAGAACTCAGAGCAGTCTTTTATACAAAACATGGGCTTCCACAGGTGATGCTTTATTATGCTGATGTTAATATTAGCATCCATACATATAGTATACAGGTTATGAACTCTATAAAAGCACACAGTCTCCACAGGTAGGTTTTCTCAGTACTGGGCCTTATACCGTGACTGAATTTATTCTGTGTAAAACAACTGCTCCTCTCATATTCACATTTTCAGTCTTTTATTCTCTTCCCTCAGCTCTAACCCAAATAGCAGAGGTCAAATAAGCCTGGTCGGATTGGTTCCAGTTAACCAAGGAACAAAAGGAACAGTTTCTTGCTCTTTATGAAGAAAGGGAAGTAAAGAGTGTGAATAAAAACCTGCCCACTAATATTGTGAATAAAGCTGTGTGGCACACAAGAAGATAAGAAGGGAAGAAAAGAGGGAGTAGTGTCTCATGACATTCATTTCAGAGGAAAAAAGGGGAAAGAATCATGTGTCATTCATTGCATAAGCTATGCACTTATTCCAGAGCAATGAGACTTTAATCCGAGATCTGAGTTTCTGTTCCATCAGGAGACATATTACCTGGCAAAATAAACTGTCAAGAGGAGAGGGCAGAGATATAGTAGCTGTTCTAAAATAAAGGATGAATGTTGAACCAAGCTGTGAATGGGAAATATGCGTGCAACATACAGGGTGGTTTTTACCTGAATATCTAGCTCCACCAAAAGGGCTGGCTCTGCATGTTTAAGAATCATGAAGACTTAGTACCATTTCTCAAGGCTATGGCTGAGAACGGATTTCAACCTGGTACCTATGGGGATTTGAAAAGGGAAAGAAGAGAGTGAAATTCCCTTTAGTCACTTTGCAAAGAGATCTCACCTGACTCAGAGGAATTCATGTGCCTGTGATACTTCTGGGAAGTGGCTGCTCTCTGCTTGGATAAGTGGTTTGTCAAAGCTGTCAAAAACTTCTGCAGTGGAAAATACTCTTCTAGATTACAGATGCAAACACTATCAATAATACCTTTGGAAATTAATCCAGATTTTCTTCAAATGATAAAATAACATGCATTACAGTGTAGATACGAAGACTAACTTTTGTTTGAGAATGAAAGTGGGTGATTATTGTATTGTTCTGAAAATGTTGCTATTTATAATATAGTATTTTATTTAATTCACATAGTTTATTTCCTGTCTGCTGGCTCAGTATTAAATGCCAAAAATACAGAGAACAACAGTAGACTTCTAGGTCCAGGGCTTGCATTACTTGTTTCTTCCACAACACCACTAAGTGAGAATTCTACCATGTATTTTCTCTTACTGCATTGAGGTCAGACTATAGAGTTTAGCATTCCTGAGGCCCACACAAGTTCTGGACCGTGGTCCTGAATCACAAACCTTTTGGGATTCCAGCTTTGTGGATTCTTGACAGCCATCTCTTTGCTTATGAATGGATCCACTAAAAGAAATTACCCAAATGTAATCCCTAAGCATGCAAATGTTTGTGTAAAATAGTAATTAACATACAATTTCCAGATCAAGCAAGCTGGCACCCATCTGCTCATAGCTGAGTAGAGCATAGGATTTATATAGGAGTTTACTGTTCCTATAAGGACGAAGATGTATTTGATTTGAGTATCTAGTTTTTTAACTTGATCCCTTGCTGCATCATAAATGCTAAGAGGAAAGCATGACAATACTATTAATTTTAATATAAACCTGCACCAGTGAGAGTACATGTGTACAAGTATGTATCATCTTAGCAATTGTTATCAGCATTGAAGAATGAATAAACTTTATTTTGACTGAGTGGGGGTAGCCAATATGTGCTGTCTCTAGAGAAACCAGAACAAAGGCTACACATCAGGATATCTCAGTACAGTAAATTCACTGAGGGCAACCACAGGCATGAGATGTGGGTTGAGTTTAGTAACCTTATCTCACAGCGACTACAGTGTGTCCTTGTATCTAGGGATAACTCTTGCACGTTAGCTATTCGCTTGCTGTGAGGACCACCCCTCATCCCTATAACCCTGACAGTTTAAATTGTAAAAATAGAGTAAGACCCTGTTGCTGTGAATTGTGTTGCTTTTGCAATTTTGCTCCAGTCAGTTAAACAAGCAGGTCTTGTTTTCTATTAACTGAAAGTAGTCACTTGTGTTTTTAGCTGGTAATTCTCTAAAAGCAGTTAAATTATAAGCCCACTTAAATAATCGCACTGAATTGGGACTACTGACTTCACAAAAAGATTGAGGTTGGAAGGTACCTCTTGGGGTCGTCTGGTCCAACGCCCTGCTGAAGTGGGGCCACCTACAGCCAGTTGCCCAGGACCATGCCCAGGTGGCTTTTGAATATCTCCAAGGATGGAGAGCCCACAACCTCCCTGGGTAACCTGTGCCAGTGCTCAGTCACCCTCACCATAAAAAAGTCTTTCCTGATGTTCAGACGGAACCTCCTGTGTTTCCGTTTGTGCCCACTGCCTCTGGTCCTGTCACTGGGCACCACTGAAAAAAGTCTGGCTCCATCCTCTTTTCACCCTTCCTTCAGGTATTTATATACATTAATAAGATACTTCCCAAGCTTTCTTTTACAGAGTTACAGTGGTGTGATGTCAGACTGTGCTTTCCCTCTCTTTGGTATAGAAATGTATTAACATTTCAGTGTGAGGAGTGACAACAATTAGCACAAAAAGGACATCATCCTTGGGTTTGAGCTACGTATATGTGCATGTATCTACTTAACAGGAAAGAAGAGGTAAAGGGCTCATCCACTGTATAATCCCGAAAGATCCCTCAGCTTATTTATGATCTTCAGCATTTTTATGTGTGAGGATGCCCTTTCTGAAAGGCTGATGGAATATATGGACTGACTAGAGTAATCCATGAGAGTAGTCTTTTACAGCAGACACTGTCACCTTTGCAATTAATGGAATAGTAGTAGTAGGCAAGGAAACAAGAATACCATGGACAAAGATGTAGTTACTAGAGTTGAAGGGAGGACAACAGGTTTGTTTTGCATCTGCTTTCCAGATCTGAAAAGGAAAGTTTTTGTTTCACACTGCAATGAACACATAGCCATGCAAATACTTCCACAAGTGCAGCCTTCCTCCAAATATCCATCCAGAGCCTGCAACCTTAGTCTTCTGAATCTTAAGTAGGTGAAGCAGACTTTGGCTGATAGTGTAACTGTCCCACGTTTTGTTTCCTACCTGCGTTAGAGCAGAGGTTGTTTCGATCCAATGTCTCCCATGATCTCGGCTGATGTTGAAAGTTGAATGTGTGGAAGGAAAAAGATTCCCTGCAATATGTCAGCAAAGACCCGCCACTTTCCACCTACTATTTTTGGTAGTATTTTGAATTTACTACTTAAGCATTTCCAAAGTTATTTTGTACTGTGCTTCTCTCCAAAGTAAATCTTCTCTCGACCCTACTTTGAAAGTGCTGCCATGGCTATCCTGTGTCACCTCTGGCAGCTAGCTCACGTCACTTTCTCCTGAACGTCTCTGGGACACTCGAAAGAGGGTATGCCCACAGACTGGGAAATGTTGCCGATTCTGGAATAGAGACGGACATAACTGAGTAGAGCTAAACACAACTCAAAGGAGTATGATTACAAGTTTAATTTTGTTTCTAGCATTTTCCCATAGGTTAAAAAAAAATTTAACTGATTATGAAGACAATATATTGTTAATGACTAATACAAGATTTTTCTTCTCTTAGTGTAACAGGTCGTTTATCACCACTCTTTCGCAATATATGCTTATATTCAAATTTCAGATAATTATGAAGACATAGTTGCAGTATAACTCTTTCATGATAAATTAATCCTTTTAAACCAAAGCTCCTGCAAAGATCCTTCCTTCATCTTTTATATGTGTATGCAGGCAGCATCATAGGAAATGGCAGGTAGCACAACAAGTGACACTGGTGCCCTGCGCGTAACATAACATACATGCTCTTACTGCGATGAGTCACTTACTGTCTTGCTCTAATGAAAAAGCACATTGCTGGGATAACAAACCATTTCAACTGACTTTTCCTTTTTACTCAAAACAGGTGTTTTGCGTGTGTATGCCCTTGCACACGGTGATCCTGGGGAAATCTTGTGAAGGTTTTGTATGTGCAGATCCCCTCACTAAGCTGCCACCATGATGTCTGGGTTAGGATGCCACAGAAAAAGAGGGGATGACTTGGGATGAACTTCGCATGACTTAAGTGGCATTTAAATGAAAAAAGCTAGGACAAGCCCGTTCATTTTTCCCATACCAGACTTTACAGGCATCACTTAGCCTCAGGAGTGGAGTTCTGGGACTATCTTCGGAATTTCCACCTCTCTTGCTTCACTGTATCGTTATCGTAGTAAAACCTGTAGTTGCTATTTGATGATTATCACCTCACTGAGACCACATGCTCAGTGTAAAACATCTGCTCTGTTTTCAGCTATCAGAATGATAGTTAAAGAATTATACAGAAGAAAGCTAAGCCTAGGTCACTGTTTTTTTTCTATATAAGCTATTCCAAGATTTACAGGAAGAGCTTTTCTTTCTGATTTGCCAGCAAAGTTTCTTATCCTTTAATGAGAAATAAGTGCATAAAGCATAGGTACAGCAACAATTTACAAGCTTCTTGCAATAAAAATTAGGAGCTGAGATACTTCTATTAATTTATATAACAAATTGCAAATAGACATCAAAAAGATTGGTTGTAACTCTTAGTCAGAAGTCATAGCTGACAAAGTCATAGTTGGATTGATAAAATACAGCTCAAAGCTGCTGCACCTTAAATCATTGCTCTCAGTTATTCAGAAAACTAATTTCAGTGTTTAACAGATTTCTCCTCTTGTTTTTCAAATGGGTGCAATGGTCTTTCTATGTTTGTTCTTCAAATTGTACATACAAAATTCTTATGAAATCTGATATACCAAAGCTGCTTGGTAAGAGTTCAAAATGCTAGAAGAGACAGAAAGGTTAACTAAAATATTTAAAAATGTTATGTTTCCTAGTGCAGCTTCACCTCGTAGAGGTTATGGTCATTTCACTGTTGCTGGTTACAGTTCTGTCTGAATGAGGCGTAGTGCTTTCTTCATGTTCTCTATTACTGAAAGAAAAATAAATAAGAACTTTAAAAATGTATTTAATGTGCATTTGTACAATTAAAATACCCACCTAGTTTGATTAGTAAATTGTTCATATTGAAATTAATTTATGGTCATACATTATATTGTAGAGCTTTCTATTGTGAAAATTCTGGCATTGATACTAAAGCAGAAGGTAAAAAGTTTCATGAATCAAAACGTTTAACTTAAAGGGATTTGACAAGACTCCTTTCAACTCCCTCATTTCTCAACAGCAAGCCTGGTAATCAGATGTGACGTGCATATTTGCGGTGAGATACTGCATTGGTGTCAGATAAATGGTATAGAGTAAGGACTAGTTCAACCTGAAAAATCACATTCCTTTCTGAAATATGGGTGTTAGGTGGTACCCGGGTAGCCACCAGCATTTCTTCACTGATTCCCTCCCACCACTAGTTGTTTACGTTGCGCAGTGGGATACCTTTGAGCGTAGTGACTTTCACCATTGTCCAGCAAACTGCTCAGATCTTGAGCCTGAAAGTTCTCACCCATGATCTTTCAATTTGTCTTACCCGAGTAGTCACGATAAATTCCATAGGACAATAGGTGTGCTTAAGTGTTTTGCTGGAACAGGTTAGACTATTACAGTTTGTTGCAAATGTTCACACAGAGTCTTTATTCATTACTTTGAGATCTTAATGAATTCTCAAGCACAAATGATTGGGGTGGGGTGTATCTGGCTGCTTACAATGTGAAATGCAAAGTAACACGACAAAGGGGGCACTTACAGAATGGTATGTCTTGTGGTTCGTAAGTGTAAAGCCGGTTGGAGTATCTTCCTGTGATATCAGCTCTTACAGTGAGAGATGGGTCTGAAAAAGTAATCGTATGAAACACTGCTTTCCATTCCCACAGCAGCTGAGTGCAATGTCCATGGCACTACTTTGACAGCCCCGTTTCTGAGCTGTTCTGATTTCATCAACAAGACAATTACGAGGCCGTTACGCTCTGTTCCAACCAACTGCATTTTACTTGGAGAAATCCTGAACAAAAGCTGATGCTCATTTTTATATTATGCAGCTATTTTTAAGTGATAGATTACACATGCATTTCATCCATATTTAAAGCAAAATATCCTGTTTTACAAGTTCTGGGGTTACATCAGGAGAGGCCAATTTGACTGTATACACGCATAGTGGGGGTCATGCGTATCTAATGCAATATTAGCATGACCTACCTAGAGCCTTCAGAATGAAAATCTTGTGATTTTTAATGTTCCCATCATGGGATTGAGTTGTTATGGACTTCTCTTCTCCCCATTCCTCTTCCAAGCTTTTTGTTAATTAACTGACTCCTGTTACTACATTGGTCTCTGACTGTGGGCTTCATCTCACATAGCTTTGGATGCCATCACAGAGGTAGTCACTCCAGGAGACCTTGTACAGTCAGTGAAAAGGAACAGGCACTCTGGGGCATGGTTCCTTTGATCTATTCCAGAAATAGGCTTTATGATGGGATAAATCATTCCTTAGGTGTCACTGACTATTGACTTGTTCTGTGGTAATGTCCACACTGTAAACATCTACATTGAGACAGATATTTGACTGTTTTCAATAAAATTTGTCTTATAACAGCACTAGCAAGAAGCACGGAGAGCAAAAGCCCAGATGCTAACCGATATTTAAGCATCTTGCCCCCAAGCACAAATTTGGTACCCTCTAGAACATATCTGTAACCTGAGGAAGTTTATGAGTGTCAAAGCCTGTGACAGAGGGAGAACTGAACTCAGATCTGCCAAGTTCTAGACTAATGCCACGGTAATGATAAATTTAGAGGTATTTTCCTTTTGCAAAATGAATCCTTTTGGTGTCCCCAAAGGAGGACACTAGCATAGGTTCAGATATCACGTCTTTAAAGATACATAAATATTGTACATACCTATGAACATGATTCGAGGCACGTATTGTCCATCAGGTGACAGGTTTTTATCTGTGGTTTCATGCTGGCAGAGAAATTAAAATTATTATTAAAATAATTTATTAAAATATTTCTATAAATTTTGCTGAAGTAGTACCACCTGTGAATAGTCTTATACCAGAGGAGAAAACCAAAAAAGGTTCTACTTGTGAGTGTATACACGTGCAGAAATGCCTGTCATTACATGTAACTGAAATGCCAGAAGTATTTAGCTAAAATGACATGAAAAAGCAAGACAACTAAGTAGAAAACACAGGCCAAAAAAAGATACCAGTCAAACCGCCCCAAACCCTCATACCATGAGATTCAGCATAACGAAGTTATTTTGGGCCATTTCCTGTATCTCTTCATTTTCTGCAAAAGCTTTCTTCAGTGCTAGAAAAGACACAGTCATTTTGAAGTCCATCTCAAATACTGCCTTTCCTTCTGCATTTAGGCAGCACGTTGGCTGGAGACTGGCCACATTGTTCCTGTCTCTGCTGATTCACATTCCTGAGGAGACACTTAAGGGCTCTATCACTGCTTTTTGTTTTTTTGACCCATGTCAGTACAACCTCCCGGCTATGAAAATGGAAGCTCTTTTCTGTTATTTATGAAGCCTGTCGCCTCAATGGATACCATGTCTCAGCTTGACAAAAGTGCATTATTCTCAGAAAATTCTTATTAGATCGATTTCAGCAGCCCTGTCCTTGTCTCCTTCTCTAATTACCAGTTCAGGAGAGCCAAACAGTATTAAATCTGTTCAATGAGTCAGTAACAAATCTGTGTCTCTTAATTTAAACTGACGAGTGCTGCACTGGGGATAGCCCGAGAGCAGCACTGAATATTTTTCATGTTCTTTGTTGGATCGGTTCATGGTGCAGTTTTTTTAAATAACAGTAATAAATTTTTAGATTTTCAACTACATTTTCATTTACCTGTTTCTTTAAATAATTTTGAGTAAGTGCAAGGTAAATGTATAGATATGTAGAGTTTCTTATATAAATGTTCATGAAATATTAACACTCAAAAAATCAAAATTACCTTGGCAGTATTGACAGTCTTCCAAATGATGAATGACCATCAGTGGCTTGTTACTTTATTAATAATAATAAAACATGTAGTTAGATAATTTGACAAGTATGCAAATGGATGATTTTACTAGCAGACTGGAAAAGGCAAACTGCATTTCATTTTATGTTAACTTACAGTAAAACCATACAGACATTCTGTAAAGAATTACAGACATTTTTGAGCAAGGCAAAAGAACATAATTCCTTCATAAAAGAAAGATATAGAAACTGTATTTATTTCTAAAGAGGTTTTCTAAGGTCATAGATTTTACAAGAAAAAACCAACAGTATCATCATCATTTTGCTCCTAGTTACTATATAATCAAACTGCAGAGGCATTTAATATTGCTTAAGTGTGAAGTTCGCCATGATTAAGAAAATAAAAATAATCTGTTTAAACTGGAACGAAAAAATTTTTATAAAATTGAGTTTATTGTCACATACTTCCATAGTTTTTAAGCTTGCTTGAACAGATACACAGTAAGTTATTTTTTCCTCTAAATAGTTTGGTAAAGTATGAAAATTTTACGTTTTTGGGTGTCAAAACACAAAACAATTCTGTGCATTTTCTCCTGTATTTTTTTAACAACAGTTACTGTTCAGCAAATCGGTTTCTAACGCTTGATCTGCTATCACTGTCAAAAATTGCTCAGTTCCTAGCCATTTTCATATAGGGTACATGAAATTAATTGCCTTTTATTTTAAAAATAATTTGCCTTCAATTTAACAATAGCTTATGCTACACTATTATGATCTAAAATGAACTGTAAAAGAGATTTAAATGAATATTGTTACGAATCCTCAAATATATGTTCAGGTGAATCCCAGAGAAGACTCAGATTGTAACTTTCATTTCTACCTGGATAGTGAGAAACAGTGAGAACATCATGCACACAAGCCAACTAATAAAATGTTGGGGAGAACATTAGAGGCAGTAGATCACCATGCAAGAGCAAATGTAACTGATTTCCAGCTGTTGATTAAGAAAGTAATCAGAGGTACATGACATGAAGAAAAAAAATATGTATTGTTGAATTATAATATCTACTTATCATTGCTTATTGAAATGACAATATTGCTGTTGTGACAAAGAAATAACAGCATTAAATGTAGAATTTCCTGTTGACCCATGGGATTTTTTCAGAGTCATAAGAACCCCACAATGGCTTTTATTTGTAGACACAAAATCTGTTTTATTTCATTGGGTAATCTGCAGATCAGCTGTCATGGTGTTTCTTTGTTCTGTTTCATTATAGTATATTCAGGTATAACTGATTAACAGCTTTGTCTTTCAAATTATTTTTTAATCTCTTACTTTTTTTTCGCTTGATAAAGCCCTTCTTCATAGGTTTGTACCCAGGTAATTTCATCTCCCCACCCTAGAAATATAACAGAAGGGTTAACTGGTGTCCAGGCAAGTAACATAACTTTTTTTTTTATATTTATCAGTAGTTGTACACAAATAGGATTTGGGGTTTTTAGTCAAAGGTTCTCAAACATTCTGCATATACTAATTCTATATTCCCTGATAGGTGCACCGGAAGATTAAAAAAAACCCAAAATCCAAAACCCCAGAAAAACTCAGCTCATTGTGTATCCAGTTCAAGTCCTTTGGCAAACCTGTTAGATATCTTTCTAAATACTCAGAGGTCCCTAAACCAGCACCCAGCCCCTTTATGTCTTTATATTGCTTGCTCCGTATTTCATGTAGACCCTGGGGCTTGAAAAGAAAGTTGGTTTATAAAGTTAGAGAGAAAGATAAAATATAATGGCTCAAATAAGGTTGACTTTAACATGAATGTCATTAGAACAGTCTTGGGTTATAAACTTAACTCCCGAGTAATGAACTTCAAACCCTGCAGTTGCAAGTACTTCATTTAATTAAATAATGTAATAAAAGAATGGTTGTTAAATAAAAATCTCCACTGAAAGAAAATCCTAATGAATCATCAGCTTCATAGCTCATCCATAGCTGGTGATACACTGATCTCAAAAAGCAAATTGTCCAGTTGGTTTCATGCCTTCAGATCCCAAAGACGCCAGCCCCTGTGTAGTAGATCCCTGCCTCCCAGGCAGTGTTGCTCCATTCATGATGGCCCTCATGGCAATTGTAGAAGGGTTTCTGGATCTGGACCAGGTTAAGGCTCTGTTTTTTCTGCGTTGTCTGGACAGACAGCGCTTGGACCAGCCCTGGTTATGCAGAGATTTGCTGTTAGCTTTCTCACTGGAGAATTGCTTGTGATGCTACTAGGTCATCTCTTCTTTTAGGAGCGTGGTTTTGATTACGGATCTCTCTGGTTGGTGCTGGGATTCTGGCGTGTTGACCAGTGTGTTCCCAGCCCTGGCTGAAGTCAGGTGCTGAGATAGGTGACTGAGTCAGCCAAGGTCATTCTACCACAGGTTCAAGTATACCCTTTGGTCTGTGAAAATTACAGGTAAAGTGCTCAAGGCTCTACAGCAACCCAAGAGGCCTGAAATCAGAATTAGAAAACTGACACTTGCTTTCTGTGACTGTTTTTTTCAAAATTGCCAGAGTAGAAGGGTCCTTGTTATCTTTTCATGCATTTAGGTTTAGGGGGAAAAATAAATCCCGACATAGGCAAGATAGGCAATAGCTTCCAGATTGAGGTATCAGAGGTGAGCTGTGGGATTGCAAAGCTTGCAGAAGAGGTCAGGGAGGGGGCTGGAGAGTTTTTGGGGTGAATAGGGCTGAAAGGAGAGGGAAGATGGAGAAGAGGAAAAGACCTGGGTAAGCTATTTCTCTGCTTGTATTTCTAAGGATTGGTGAGATATAAATAACTTAAAATAGGGTCTTTAGTTAACATTCAGGTTGAAAATTATGCACTGCAAGGAAGTTAATTATTCACTGCAAAGCATGAACGTGATTATCTGATGAAAAAAAGTTTTAAAAAAGTCACCCAGAAAAACCCACCAGTGGCTCAACCTGTTGCTCTGTGTATAGAAACAGGCCTGTAGAAAAATTTTTGCATGCCAAGTGGAGGTATGAAAATATGTTTCAGTACTTAATAAGTTACCATAACAAAATATCTTTTAACTGGTATATGGAAGAATATTTTTTCACCGATAGTCCTACAAGTGCATCCTGATCTGAGAGACCCAGTTTAGGTTATCTCTCCTTCTACTAGGTCACTGTGAGTTACATAAATTATGCAGGTTATATGAGGCCCTCAGCCATGCCCTTAAGAACAAACTGATGGAGTGAAATGACATGGAGTAAGAAGATGCACTACTCAGAGTGTCACTTAACATTAGAGAAACACACCTCAGGAAGTATATATATGTGTTTTCAGATGTATTCTAAATAAAAACATTTACTAACTTATGTGGTAAGATAAGGAGGTAACTACGTACACTAAATATACAGTACCTCTTGACAGTGTCTGAGGTGCTCGTTTCTCCTTTTTGATTGCCATCGCAAGGTTGGAAGAGACTGCTATTAGCAGGAGGGACAAAGCCAATGTTGAATGGGCCATTATTTCTTTGAGAAGGTCCCTTTCAACGCAGCAAGGAAACTGGAAAACAAAGCAACAGCTTTAGTCGCATGGATTTGTCACCCAGTGCTGTGTGAATCAATGTGTTAGTGCTATCCTACCAATCTATACTACAGAGGCGGTTTTGGTTATTTCTAGAAATGCTTTTCTTTGTGAGAAAAGTGCAAAATGGAGGTGCTTGATTTTATCATGCAGCACTACTTTCAGCTGTCAAAATTAGGCTGCAGGGGACAGTTCTCACTACAGTGTGAACAGCAGAACAGAGTTCATTTCAGTTCATTTCTGGCCACCCAGAGTTTGATTCTTATGAACTAGTACAATGTTGTAATATGAAAATGTCAAGACAGTGCTACTAGTTGTTCGTTCTGTTATTTTTTTAATTTCAGTGAAATGTAACAGCACGGGATCTTTTTAGGGATAGTAGGTTTTTTGGGTCAAAAGATATCTCATGATATCCTCCTTAATAAAGCAGGAAAATTGACAAGTATTTGCCTCCATGTACAATACATTTTAAATCTGCAAATCCTTCCATAATGTTGAAATTGCCATAATTTTTGTAGCCTGCACTCCGTGAACCAGGATGTTAAAGATTGTGAGATAAATGTCAAAGAAATTCCCAGCTGTTTCTCACAATGAAAACTCAAAAAATATCCCCATTCTTCATGGGATTTTAAAACTGATTTTTAGCCCAAATCCTGCTTCATAAAACAATCCATCCACGCTCCTGGCTGTTTCAGTATTCTGAAGGTGTTTGCTTCTCTTCTTGACAAAGATAGTTGTAAGAAATTCAGTAACTTCTGCTTGATAAAAGCCAGAGAGCAAAAGTGATAATTGGGGAAAGGTTTTTCTTATCAATTTTAAAAATCAAGACTTATCAATTTTAAAATTGATAAGTCTTCTTTCTGCCTGGTACAATCATCTTTAGGCATTAAAGCTCTGATATTTAGGTGGACACCTAATATTTGAATCCAGTTAAAAAATATAATGCATATAGCCCAGGATACCACCCAGTTGTCTTATCAGTTCTTGCTGGAGATTCCACTTCCCAGAGACTGAGCTTTAGGAGTTACCAGCATGACCTATTGAGAAAGTGCCTTGACTTAAATACACACAAAAAACCCCAACGCCAAAGCACTTGTGCCTGTATTGATGAAGAAAAATTCAAACTTGAATTTATAAGTGATATCCAGTATGGAATTACAGCACTGAGTACTGGCAAAAGAAGATGTGTCATGTTTCTTAGGACAGAGAGGCATGACAAGTTCAGCACCTATCAGCCTTACTTTAATGAATTCCTCAACATTAGTAACATTACTGTTAACAGTTCAATTTCTAGTGAACAAATTCAGATATTGCTTCCTGTACCTGGCAATCTCAATACAAGAAAAGTATTCCATTCAAGTGACTGGAGAAAAATTTGCACATTAAAATGTGCAAAATTTTAGAAAAACTGAAATATCATCTTATAGTAAGAAATCTATATTTCTGAAGGTTGCTAAAATAATTAATACATCCATGATAACATTTTTCTCCTTAGTCTTGTCCACAACAGTTTTCTTTCCCCAACACGGTATCACAGCTCTGGAGTTGTTTTTGGTTTCACCTATTTTCCTCCTTAGGCTTGTTCATGTTAGCTATTGTTGACTGAGTTTTAGAAAGGAGTCTCCTTTGGAGCTTATTAGTTACATTAATTTGATGATTGGAGAATATGGATGTTTAATAAGGAAACGGGAAGTGTTTCCCAGTGTTTCCTATGGAGAGACCATATCTTTAACTAAAAGATTCTGGGGGATGAGGATTTTTTGGTAATAGAAATTCCATTCAAACTTTCCCCATGTTTGTGCAGACCACTAACTTCAGTCAGCAAAAGCAGATCATTACACACTACTACTATACTCTTGACAAATGAGTACTTGTAGCAACTCTATGTGAAAGTTAATAACTATCTTTAGTATCAGTTTACTTATTAGATGTTAATAATAAATCCAACATTTATATTAACGTGTTAAAATGCTATTTAAACATAAATAGTTATGACTTTGAAATCATACCAGATAATGTCGCTATGAAGCAGGTATGGAATTTGTGAATCAGTTCTTTCTTTCATGATGTATTCATGAAAAAATTAAAATGTATCTTCAAGTCACAGGATTAATTATATGAAGCTTAAATAATTGATTATCATCCTATTGAAAATCGATAGGGTTTTGGAAGGATAATTTATGGAGCTGTAGCTGGAGGCAGTTTAAATTAAATATTCTGAATTTTTGATGTTACATGGTCCAATGTTAGTTAATTGATTAAGAGAAAAAAATGACAGCCAACACCATATAAATTGCCTTCATATCTCTATCAGAACAAATGTTTTGCTAGCTAATCTGTAAGCATCTATCATTTGTCTTTTTTGTATAGCTAGGCTTGTAATGAGTTTGTCAACCAAACCTCATTGCTGTAATAAAGGAAAGTTAAGAATAAGAAATACTTGCTCACCAGCAGTGATCAATTCTCCCGATGGAAGGTCCTTTTTCTGGAGCCGGTTAGTTAAAAAGCGGTGTGGTTTAAAGACAGAACACCTGAGCTGCCCAGGTCTCTGTGTAGCAACAGCAGCACATTCACCTGGGAATAAATGAGAGGAACCTTTTAGCTGAAAACCAAATTCACGTGTTTTCACCCTCCCCCTTCCTTTTCTGCCATCCCTCCAACTTTCGCTCTTGTGAGTTCCCATGCTCGTCCACTGAATCCTTGGATTTCTCTTCAGCTTGGCTTGTATCAGGTGTCTTGTATGAGGACTGGAAATAAATAGTGGCTTATGTGTGTCTGCTACTTCCCCCCTCAAACACTTTCAGTCTGGCTTATGTCCAGTGAAAAAAGAAACCGCCAATGAAAGCTGGGACTGTAGGTGCTTTTGTTCCCAGTGAATGGCTGGGTTCAGTGGTGCTTGAAGACAGGTATGAGCCTAATAGGAAGACACAAGGGTTACTTTGTGTGGTGGTGCTTGAAGACAGATATGAACCTAATAGGAAGACACAAGGGTTACTTTGTGTAGAGGAATGTAATTAACAAATAAAGGTAACTTTTTTTTGAGGGGGAAATTAAATTCTTTATTTAAAGAGTATGGTTTAAAGTATCTGATTATTGCTGCTGTGAGTTGTAGTTTAAAAATGGTCTGATTCTTTGGACATGATGTTTGATATAATTTTTACCTAGCAACTAATGGGGGAAAAGTCCTTTATTCATCATCTTTACATAAAGAAGGAATTAGAGAGATCACCTTTTCCCTCCTCCTTGAATAGCTTTTGCAAAAGAATTAGAAGAAATCCTCTTTTGGTCCTTCCTCTCCCATGTATTTGTTTATATGGACTCTATGGTTACACTTTTCCTTCCTCATTTTCATGTAAGGTCTGAATTCTTATTTATCATTGATGCTTTGATCTACTGATGTTTGCTGTTACTGACACGTATACAATTAATGATGTACGGTTCTTGTATTATGTATTATCAACTATTTTGGTACCAAAAAGTGCAGAATGTGACTTTCTGTGTTTTTAGTATCTTTAACATTTGTAACAGAGAGTTCAAACATGCATTTCCAGTTAAAAAAGTATACTAATTGTATTTAAATCCATAATACATTCAGCTCCTGGAATGGCTGAAAAAGAAAGGTTGGTCACAAAAGAAATACAGGCAGATATTTAAATCAAAGTGTTATATTGCATTTATTAATTTAAATTTTAAGCATATAATTATCTGAAATCAAACCAAGGATAATATAAAGAACCTTCATCCATCCAAGCTATCCATCCATATCTCTCCATCCAGGCTTTGCGTATTCACATAGAAATTTTAGGCACTGAAGCTTCAATTATTCTTACTCTTCAACTAATTACAGATCATTAAGTAATTAGAAATACCAGAATTTTCCAAGTGGACTGAAGTGTATTGCTTTTCAACCCTGAGATATTGTGTTCTTCAACCCTGAGGTATTGTGTTCTTCACTGCACAGGTTTCTTATTGTAAGGAGTAAAGGGGTGGACATTCAATCAAATAGATTAAAATTAGTGCTGAGCTACCTGTGACTGCCCTTTGGCAGGACAATGGCCAGCAATTTGTCTTCTCTGCTCTATATTTGAAGATCAGAATTTCAGCCTTTCTCCATCTTGCCACGGAGAGGTTGCCAGTCCTGGTAAAATAGACCTTGTCAAGGTTTAATACTGGAAGAAAATGTCTGTAATACTTTACAAATCGAAGCTGGATGCCTTCACTACAACTATTCAGTCACTGCTTGTTAGGTGGGACCTTATCAGCTCCCTGTCCCTGCTTTCTCCTGCATGTGTTCAGCGTTCGCACCTGAACCAAGCGTGAAGCGAGAGCTCATGGGAGCTGGCTGCCCTCCGCCCCGGCCACCAGCCGCACCCTCCGACAGTCACATCGCCAACCTGTGCCGCAGCAGTTGCCGGCCAAATGCTGAATCTCTGCACCGGGCACCCGTTTCCGCACTCATTCACTGAACTAGCGAGCTCATTGAGCTCGGCCAGCGTAGTCTCTGGGGTAATGGGGGCAGAAGGCGTTCCCATTTCTCTTCCATTCTGAAAGGTTCGTTTTGGAGGCACAAGTAACTACGGGTTAATCGTGTATATACAGTTGTATCCAGGCCAAAATTAGGAAATGTGAGAATTCGCTAAATATAGGGCAGAGCCAGGCAGCAATAAAGCATGTGAAGAGGACGGACTTTTAGAAAGAGAAAGGCATGGGAGAATAACTGACCCTTGGAACTGCGTGCTGCTGCTTTTGTCTGAGCCATGCAGCAGCAGATTTAGGTAGGTATCAGCCCCTTTATGAAATCTGAAACTGACTTTTAAATTTTGCTTTACATAGTGCTGCACAAATGCTAATTCAGAAAAAAAACTAACCCCACTGTATTGATCAGTTCCCTGATCTCACCCTTTCTGTGGCCTCATGAGTGTTTTTTCTGGCACAAGGCAGGGATACCCTGTTGTAAGGAACAAGAAGCTGATCAGCGTGTAACGGGACACGGCCATGTCACATTTGCTCTCCCTTATGCATGTTTAAATTAAAGTGATCATGGACCAACTACGTAAAAGAAATACTATTCATTCATATAAAATTTTACTGGGTCAAAGCCTAGACAAAATACTTACCTGGGTAAGGTGCACAAAACCTTTGGTACCAGAAGTCATACCTTGGTTGTAACTCTGCAGACAGAAAAGTCAGTCTTCAAACTGAAGTAGCTTGCTGCAGTCTGCAGCACGAGCCAGTGACAGAGGATGCGCATCGCTACCCGTCTAAACAGTCTTACCCACCCCCAGGCTGCAGGGATCCCTAGGGCTAGGTAGTCCAACCTACCACGTCTTTTCCTGTATTTTTTGCACGGGTGCGGCTTGCTTACATGATCCGGCTACAACGGTGTGGCTGTTACAGCTTCTCTCTCTCTGCTGAGCTGCAAGAACTGTCTGCTCTGTGGGCCACGAGCAGGAGTGCAGGCGACGCCGGGCTCGGTTAACACGACGACCATACCTGATTCGTTAATCTATGGGAACTTATTTCTTTGAGCCCTTAAGCTGAGTACAAATCTGAGTGCACAGTATGAAAATTCGTAGTATGAGAATAGAGAAGTCAGCATCTGAGAGAATTTCTAGGGAAAAAGATCCCACAGTGACGCATCTTTACTCTGTGTGGTTTCTCATGGGTTACAGCTTCTCCTCATGAGGGTAAGCGTGAAATCCCCTGAATTACAGCAGGCTCAGCAGAAAAAAACCCTATTATAAGTAAAATGAAGCATAATAAATTCAAACGAAAATGGAAATTTTCGCTTTTGCTTTTGACTATTAAAAATCTCCTCCTTCAGTAGTTGCAGAACTGAAAAACTCCTGTCTGATACCTCCTCTCTGCTGCTCCTGTCCCTTTGGGTCCCACGGGGACCGGCCTCTTTCTGTGCTTAGGGGAAGGTATGAAGAGGATGGTGATGTGAAGCATGTCTCCACTACAGTGATAAAAAGGAATATTAAGACCCTTAAAAAGCTGTTTTCTGTTTTAACATCTATGATGTAGATACTTTGTTGTGTCTATCAGTCAAACTATGCTAATTTTTTAAACATTATAGCTTAAGAAGTGGAGCAGGTCTGGTGAAATGTGCAGGAAGGAGCCTGCTGGCCACGCTGTCTGCTGCTGCAGGCGAGCTGGTCTTGCTGCAGGAAGCCAGGGAAGATTTCCAGCTCAATCGCATTAAACCCTGACCGCATTTTTTGAGCAAGTGAAAACAAATGGCTTGACCCTTTGTTTTGTAAGCCTGGCAGTATCAGCTCCCTCCTTTACGGCAGTAAGACCAAAGTCTCTGGGTTTAAAAAGAGAAGCAAAAATGCACTAGCGTCACTGATGGAGGAAAGAAAAGGGAATGAAAGATTCAGATTTCAGTGATGAGTTACTCCTATATAAAATATTTCCTTCTTTTTCCTTGTGAGTTGTTCCACAAAGGTCCTAGCGTCAGGATGGGTGTGAATTTTTAATAGTGCTTGTTTTTCCTTGGACCACACTGTTCTGAAAACTGGGATTGAAATGCCTGCTCCATGGGAGTCAGTTGGCTTTTTCTTGGATGGTGCCAAAATTTTCCCCTGTTTTTTTTAAGATTACCATTTGTGCTAGTCATTGACTTTCAGGAGGCACTTGAGCAACCTGTGAACCTGCTAGTAAACGGAGACACTCAACTCTAACCTTAGCTGGGTTAATCCTATTGCTGTGGAAGCCTATGCTCAGTGTACAGTATGTGTCCAGTCACTCTTTGGTTCATTGGTACCCTGGAGTGGTATGGTGGGGCATTGATGTATATTACACCCTGCTGAAACAGTATGTCCTGTGCAAGCCATAAAGCTCCTCGAAGCCTGACCACCCCTCTCACACCCGTCTTTGAGCAAGCAGAAACTGAGGCCCCTTGGCTGAACTTCCCACAGCAGCAGCTCACTCGGTCAGGTAGAGCTCATCTGCGGTCTTGCATGGTGGAGCATATCCACCTTGGGAAAGCAACAATTAAAAAAGCTGTCCTTGTTCTTCACCCTACCCAGTGAACCATGCTGTGGGGAACACCTCTCCTGCCTTAGAGAGGCAAGATACTGGTCAAGATCAGGCAAGGTATCAGGCTGATAAGATAAATTCTCAAGCGTAACTACCTTCACAAAAAAACAAACCAAAAAACACCAGAGTGGAGGCTTGCAGAGGGTAATACCATTGCTTGTTTCACTGCATCGGTAACTAAGATGGCATGAAAATTCATTTGTAATATGCACTTACTACATTACCCTTACAATTTTAATTGCACAGGTGTATGTGTGGAAAGACTTATAATGAATTAAGTAATGATGGACCATGTTGCAATGTTTGACTCTTAGGTGTTGTTTGTTTTTACTTTGGAAAGTTGGTATCAGAGAGAGTTCCTAGTTCTGCTTTTAAGAATTGCTGTGATGCCTTCAGAAGGATATTAACCAGAGCACAATGGTAAGTAGATTTTTCTTCTTTGTTTTTGAACCTGCTAAAGGTAACTCTGTTAAGAATGTATGTAACTCAAATGCCTGGTGGAGTAAGCAGAGATTTTCAGCAGTGCTGTTTTTCAAAGCCTTATGAAAGGAAATCTTCAAAACACCACAAGGCCTTTTGTTTTTAAATATTAAAAAGGAAAAGTCCCTTGACAGTTAGAATGGTTAGTTTTCCCTGGCACAATATAGATGTAAATGTAAGTAGTTTTACTTCACCCTGGCATCCTGGAAATTATTTTTCTTCCCTGTTTTAATTCTTCTGTTAAAAGTTGAATTTACTTTGGACTCATTATGTCATAATATTGAGGTAAGCTGTGTTAATTCAGATAAAAGCTAGTAACTACAATGAGTTTGAAAGGCTTTACCTCACTAGACTGCTTCAGTACAGGTAGGCACATCATCAGCCCTTGGTGGCAGTGGGAATATGGCTGTGGCCCCCAAAGAGCGGCTGTGGGAGGCAGCGAAGCGGGGCTGCTGGGCTGTGCCAGAGGTTTCTGCTGGTGAGGGTTGGTCTGCTGTTCCTGCTCGCTCAGCAGGATTGCTGCCATGTATTTTAACTGTTGAGATAAAATAAAATAAAATAAAATAAA
>NW_010548238.1:0-32717 GCF_000687285.1 Phaethon lepturus
GAGACACCCAGCATGGCTCCACCAAGGGCAAATCCTGCCTGACCAACTTAGGGGCCTTCTGTGAAGGAGTGACCACATCAGTGAACAAGGGAAGAGCTACGTATGTCATCTATCTGGACTTCTGTAAGGCCTTTGACACGGTCCCCCACAACATCGTTCTCTCTAAATTGGAGACATGGATTTCATGGGTGGACTTTTGGATGCATGACAAATTGGTTGGATGGTCACACGCAGAAGGCAGTGGTCAACGGCTCAATGTCCAGATGGAGATCAAGTGGAGGCCCTCTCTGTGCCTGGGAAGATCATGGAACAGATCCTCCTAGAAGCTGTGCTAAAGCACATGGAGGACCAGGAGGTGACTTGAGACACCCAGCATGGCTCCACCAAGGGCAAATCCTGCCTGACCAACTTAGGGGCCTTCTGTGAAGGAGTGACCACATCAGTGAACAAGGGAAGAGCTACGTATGTCATCTATCTGGACTTCTGTAAGGCCTTTGACACGGTCCCCCACAACATCCTTCTCTCTAAACTGGAAAGATATGGATTTGATGGGTGGAATGTTGGGTGCATGAGGAATTGGTTGGATGGTTGCACCCAGAGGGTGCTGATCAATGGTTCAATGTCCAGATGGAGATTGGTGGTAAGTAGTGTCCCTCAGGGGTCCGTGTTGGGACCAGTATTGTTTAATACATTTATCAGTGACATACAGTGGGATCGAGTGCACCGTCAGCATGTTCCCAGATCACACCAAGCTGAGTGGTGCAGTTGACACGCCTGAGGGATGCCATGCCATCCAGAAGGGCCTGGACAAGCTCGAGGAATGAGCCCATGTGAACCTCATGAGGTTCAACAAGGCCAAGTGCGGCATCCTGCACCTGGGCAACCCCCAGTATCAGTACAGGCTGAGGGATGAAGGGGTTGAAAGCAGAGGAGGACAACTTGGGGGTACTGGTGGATGAAAAGCTGGACATGAGGCGGCAATATGTGCTCACAGCCCAGAAGACCAACCACATCCTGGGCTGCATCAAAAGAAGCGTGGCCAGCAGGTCAAGGGAGGGGATTCTCCCCCTCTATTCTGCTCTGGTAGGACTCCACCTGGAATACGGCATCCAGCTCTGGAGCCCTCAGCACAGGAAATACGTGGACCTGTTGGAGTTGGTCCAGAGGAGGGACACAAAAATGATCACCTCTCCTAAGACAGAACACCTCTCCTATGAGGACAGACTAAGAGAGTTGGCGTTGCTCAGCCAGGAGAAGAGAAGGCTCCAGGGAGACCTTATTGCAGCCTTCCAGTACTGAAAGGGGGCTTCTAAGAAAGATGGGGACAGACTTTTTAGCAGGGCCTGTTGTGACAGGACAAGGGGTAATGGTTTTAAACTAAAAGAGGGTAGATTTTGACTAGATATAAGGAAGAAATTTTTCACAAATTGTGATTTGTGGTGAAACACTGGCAGAGTTTGCCTAGAGAGGTGGTAGATGCCCCATCTCTGGCAACATTCAAGGTCAGGTTGGACAGGGCTCTGAGCAACCTGATCTAGTTGAAGGTGTCCCTGTTCATTGCAGGGTGGTTGGACTTAGATAACCTTTAAAGGTTCTTTCCAACCCAAAGATTCTATGATTCTCTGACATTGTAGCCCATCACTGCAGTGTAAAAGTCACTGCTAGATTATTTTTTCCACATTTTTTAATACTGGCAGGCCATGAATTCACATGTTTCTAAGTTTTTGAAAAGCGTGTAAAGATGGGAGCAACAGACTCATCTGACTGATAATGAGCTAAGAGACCCATATTTTACTGGAATGACAAAAATACTCTCACTCACATTACTTTTTTAATCGTCCTCACAGAGAAACAGAAGGTCTTCCTGCAGATTAACAGAGAACTGTATTTCATTGCAAGCAAAATCATTACTAAATCCTTACATATATGGTTAAGCTCAGATGCAAAACAAGTCCGCACCAGCCAGTTACAGCCAACCAGCTAGTAACAAACAGGAATTTGTACTTACCTGCTGATAGAAAGGCAACAAGATTTGGACCTTTCCCACCTTCAAATTCAGGTCCATGAGCTCTAGGAGGTGCAGCACACCTACTCTCTCTCTATGGAAGCAACGGCTGGTGCAGTTCACACTGCAGGAGGTTTTGGGGGATCCCATCACCATTGTTTTTGGTAACATGGCTCCCTAACTTTCTGAAACACCACCTGCCTTATCTAGGTCTATGAGAGAGAGGGAGGTGGTGAACACAAGCTCCCCTCTCAGAGCCATGGGACTATAGCCAGGTCCAAAGCCCGAGAAGGGTAGGTTGCAGCGTTAATGAGCCAATGTAGCTCTTCCAGAGGCCAGGCTCTGGAATCGGAGAGTGATTTCTTTTCACTTGTACTTCTGGCTGATGTCAGTACATGGAAGGACTGATGTAAGGTAGAAGGATTCTCAACTTTTAGAGAGTTCTACAAAATGCAGGTTCCTAGATTCATGCCTATGCTTTGTTTAGCCAAGCATGAATTGAACTGAACTGAACTGAATAGAGTAGAATCCTTCAGCTGGAAGGGACCTACAATGATGATCTAGTCCAACTGCATGACCACTTCAGGGCTGACCAAAAGTTAAAGCAGATTATTACGGGCATTGTCCAAATGCCCCTTAAACACTGACAGGCCTGGGATATCGACCACCACTCCAGGAAGTCTGTTCCACGGTTTCTCTCAGTAAAGAAATGTTTCCTCATGTTAAGTCTGAACCTCCCCTGACAGACGCAGCTTTCAGCTGTTCCCCTGCACCCTGGCACTGGGTACCAGGGGGAAGAGCTCAGCACCTCCCTCTCCACTGCCCCTCCTCAGGAAGCTGGAGAGAGCAGGGAGGTCGCCCCGCAGCCTCCTTCTCTCCAAACTACACAAATCCCATGTCCTCAACCACTCCTCAGAGGACATGCCTGCTAGTCCCTTCCCCAGCTTTGGTGCCCTTCTTGGGACACATTCAAGTACCTGAACATCCTTTTTAAACAGTGGGGCCCAGAACTGCACTCAAGGTGAGGCCACACCAGCACTAAATCCAGCAGGATAATCACCTCTTTGGAACAACCAGTTATGCTGTGTTTGATGCACCCCAGGATGTGGTTTGCCCTCTTGGCTGCCAGGGCACACTGCTGACTCCTCTTGAGCCTCCTGTCAACCAGCTCCCCCAGACTCCCTTTGCAGGGCTGCTCTCCAGCCACTCCTCTCCCAGTTGAGCCTTGTGCCTGGTGTTGCTCTGTCCCAGGTGCAGAATCAGGCATTTGGACTTGTTAAATTTCATCCCATTAATCACTGCCCAGTGCTACAAACTATCTTGTCCCTCAAGAGAGTCAACAGCACCTCACAGTTTAGTATCATCAGCAAACTTGCTAATGATACACTCAACTCCAGCATCCAGATCATCGATACAAATACTGAACAGAACGGGCCCTAGAATTGAGCCCTGAGGAACACCACCGGTGACTGGTCACCAGCCAGATGTAGCCCCATTCACTACAACCCTTTGTGCCTTGCTGTTCAGCCAAATCTTCACCCAGTGCACCGTCTACCTGCTCATCTCACAGCTGTCCAGAAGGATGCTGTGAGGGACAGTATCAAAAACCTTACTAAAACCCGGAACCACGCTCCCTTCACCCACTAGGGAAGTGACCCTATGGTAGAAGGAGATCAAATTAGTTAGACAGGACTTTCCCTTTGTGAACCTGTGTTGACTGTGCCTGATGTTCTTTATGATGATGACGATCTTGATGATGACTGTGCCATTGTTCTTTAAATGCCTTTCAGTAGCACCCAGCATGATCTTCTCCATAATTTTTCCAGAAACTGAGGTTAGACTAACATGTCTGTAGTTTCCTGGGGCTCCCCTCATGCCCCTTATGTAAATTGGAATAGTGTTGACTAGTTTCCAGTCAGCAGGGACCTCCCCAGACTCCCAAGACCTTTGGTGGGTGATTGAGAAGGGTCCTGCCGTAACATCCGCTAGCTCTTTTCTGTACTCCAGCATGAATCCCATCATTAGGTATGAGCAGTTTTCCCCAATCCTTTCTTTCACAAGTTGAGCAAAACAGTTTACAAATGCAGGTTTCAGATGCTGTCGTACAATGAAAGAAAAAAACTAAAATAATTTAAATTATTTTAAAACACAGGAGTAAGGAATTAAAACTACAACCTACCAGTAACCCATGCTTTTGTTTTCTAGATTCCTATTATATGTTATGTCACTAAAATCATTCACTCTTCACAGATAACAGAGTAGAGGAAGTCAGTGTATGAATGTCTGAATCAGCTAATTTACAACAAAGGAGGGGGGGAAATAATCTACATTTAGATTGACAACTTGTCTGTGGCCCTGTGCAAAGATCCTGCCTAATACACTTAAGCATGCTGAAATATTAAACCCCAGAAACACAAGAACTGAAAGGGAGATTCTGATGAGCTCTTAAACAGGGTCATGAACATGATTGTGTTTCTGCTGGTGCTACTGAAAGAAATCAAAACTTGCCATGGCTTTTCCACTGTGAACATAGCAAAGAAAGCACATTCCACTCTGATTAAAAATTAAATCCTGCAGAATGAGGAAGGCATCACCCTCCTGATGAAAGTCCGCTTCAGCATGTCAGGAATGCTATTTAGAGTTCTCAAAACCACTCCCGAGGTGCATTACGATCACATATATGCATGACAGTGCTGAC
This sequence comes from Phaethon lepturus, assembly GCF_000687285.1. NCBI lineage: Eukaryota > Metazoa > Chordata > Aves > Phaethontiformes > Phaethontidae > Phaethon > Phaethon lepturus. The sequence goes on from NW_010548238.1 coordinate 4,704, forward strand.
CACTTAATCCCCCTTCTGTTACAGGAAAGTTGGAGAATAAAAATTACACTGACACCCAAGGGTATTTGATAATAGAATACGAAATAAAATAATAAATTTGCAGACTATTTTGGCTTTACCTCATGGTATTGCATTATATACCAAATATTCCTGGCCTCTCATTCATTACTATTTAATTACAACAGAATACCTTTCTTTCAGACTTAATTAACCTCTGAAATGAGTTTGTGACCTTGGGACACTCCTGCCCATTTGCAAAGTGCTGTTAGAATATTGCTCTGCCAGGAAACACTTCCTTCAATGCTGAGATTTAATGAAACGCACAGGTTTTTACAGGGAACACAAGAAATATGAGAACACTGCATGTGGTCACTCAATGAACAAGAGAGCATATCAGTTAGAATCATAAATTGATACTAGATTAACATTAAAAGTTGCCACAAGAGTTTCCCCAGAGGACAGGCTCACTACAGTGAACATGATCATGGATGCTCTTCCCTATTACTTTCACTGTGGGGCAGAGAAGAGGGAGTAAGGAAACAAGGAGGGATTTGCCCATGTAATTCCTATTTGCTTAAGCCAGCAGAAAGCTTAAGTGTCCCGCCAAGCCCAGTGACAGCATAGCATAGTTCCAGCTCCTGCCTTTGTCAGAAATTGCTGTTCTATCTGAAACGCTTCGACTCTAAAAGGAAATCAGAGAGCAGAACGCTTCGACTCTAAAAGGAAATCAGAGAGCAGTAACCTTTCCACAAGATGAGAGGCAGAACCACAGCCTGTGCAGTCACTTTCATTGCTTTGCTGCAAAGCTTCAAATGATGGATCAATGTTGGCCCCTTGGTGCCAATCAGAGCGGGTGCTTGCGGAGTGGGCACATGTTCAGCAACTCGCTAGCAATGTTAACTCTTCAAAATGGATTCTTCATCATCCTGAGAATTCCCTCTGAGAGCTAACACCCCCATCAATCCATGCATGCTCCTCATATGATTCCCTCCTGTACAAAACCACACCAAAATCACCTTATGCACAATTTTCTATTTTCCTAAAAGCATCAGAAAGAAGACATATTGACACCTACATCTGTCACTTTCTTAATTAAGAGTATTTGTTGTCAAACCTCGCAGATGATGTTTTAACAAAAAAAAAATGGCACTGAATTGTTTACTGACTCTTTTCTAGTTGTATTTTTGGGACAGTCTGTCTTTCACCACTCAAAACACCTAAATGCACACAATTCCAATCTAATCTGTCACCAGCATTTAACACACCTGCTGCAGCTTATAAAATTATAAAACATCAATCCTCCCACAGATACTGTTGGAACTTGCAGAGGCGAATCGCATTTTTGTCTTTACGACTATAGAGCCTTCCTTCTTTCCTTTCTTTCTTGTGACAGAATAATGATTGCTCCACTGGAATTATTAGCTTGGTTAATTCCATAGACTTTTCTCCTTTTCAGCTTTATCAAAAACATTTTCACCTCCTTCCCATCCTTTTCCCTGCACCCTGTTTTTCTCTCTCCCTTCCAATTTTTGCCTTTTTTAGATTGTGCCTGTGCCAACTGTCATCTAACCTGTTTATCTCTCCTAAACACCGAGGCAAAAGCCCTGCTGACTTTTGAATATATGTTTTTTTCTGAAACAGAGATATTCAGAGTTCTGTTGTATCAGTGTATGAAGACAGTATGATTTCAAGGCATTGCAGAGTGACTTCACTTCTGCACAGAGGGTACGACAACCACAGGCATCGCTCCCAATGCTCTGGCCCACAGCTGGATGACCAGCACTCTGAATGATGTCATTGGACTTGTGACACACACCAATTGCAGGGAGGCGGGGAATATCACTCTACTACCCACTCACATGCTTAAAAAAAAAAGCAGGGTGGGAGCCAACCTAAAAATCCTGCTACCCTCATACTAAATATTTTGAGCTACAACTCAATATAGTTGAGTTGAATACCAGTCTCTCTTTTATGCTGAAGAAAAAGACAGAGGGAGTCCAAAGGTTTAGCCTTTTATCCACTGCCATTGCTACCCACTGTGTCATTGTTTCATACATCAAGCACTTTAAAAATATACCTTTTCTAACCTGCTGATCCTTATCAATCTTCTTCACTGGCATCCTATTAGCTCCCTCCACACTAATGGGATAATCCAGTCTTAAGCTGCAAATCCCTAATACTGCCTTCACTTAAACAGCCATTCTTCTTTATCCATAATGCTTATAATGAATAAATGAAGGGGAACAGCTATATGATTACTAGTCTTTTTTATATGCCAGGTACCTGTTACATGGAGATCAAAATACTTAAATACACACTGAAGGAAATATAGAGCAAACTGCATGCACACGTGTACTCTGTCTGATACAAAACATCTTATCTTTACATTCCCATTAGCCACATGATGTGGACACCTGGAATGGGCGACTTAGCTTAATTTCAAAAGAAAGAAGAAATTTATTCCAGATGGAGTTTATTAACAACCAAGGAAAGCCAGGCAATTTGAGAGAGTCAAAAGCAGCTTGTGTAGGTGGGATATCCCTCAAGAGTTACGAGTCCAAGAAAAATTTATTGCTACAGGATGAATTTCATTCCTGGTGTTACTGCTTCCAAACACTATTCTATATGTTTTGATCACTGTGTGGGCACCACAAAGTAATTCCAAATATAAAATTGCCAATGCTGGTTTCAAATCTGAAATCAGAGTAATAGATACTCAAATAGTATTTATACAGACAAAAGCTGTTTGTTGTTTTTTTTAAAACACAAGGGATAAAAATGGATTATGTTCCAGTCTCTGGAAGACCTCGTTACTGACAAAGTAGCAGCGAGAGTCTCACTCTTGCTCCATCCATTTCACAGGCTGTTGGAACAGTACCAGGCTGCTGAAAAGATTAGATCCAGCTGTGCAGTTTCCCTGCTTGCAGTCACCATGGAGAAGCAATGCATCACGTAAAGCATTAATTACATTGCAAGAATTCAGGGCAATGTAATGGAGAGAGTGTAATTGCTTAGACATCTAGACATGTAGAGCTTAATTCCTTCCCAATTGAGTCAATAGAAGATCCTGACTCTGCAAAAGGTGATCTGGGTCCTTATTTGGCAAGCACAGGCCTTATCTATTCCTGTGTTGTGACATTAAAGAAGAAAAACTAAGTAATATTAAAAAGAAAAAAAACCCCAACAAACCAATAACCTGTATTAAAAGCTCTGCCAAATCTGCAGGTAGTGTCCACAGAGACTGTCACTGGTCAGTTCTGGTATGTTTTACTCCAGAGGGAGAAAAAACATAAATTTCAACCATGGTAAGCTGTATTCATTCTCAAGTATTATTTGTTCAAACTTTTTTATTTTGCAGTCAATTTAGTTCAATATTCATTGCTACTCAGAGGAATAAACCAGGACATCAGTCCAAACCCAATAACAGCTGTGAGTTTTTACTTGAATGCATCTCTTCCTTAGTCCGTTTCAGTACTTTCTGTATGCAGTACAGGCATATGTACCTACCTATCTGAGTTAAAAAGAATTACTGCAGGACAGTTGTCTGTTTATTCTGAATGTGTTCATGATCAGACTGTCTCACACCAGACAAGTATTTTGGTAGACTTCTGAAATGGTCATCTCGCCCTTCATCTACTGCTCTATTCTCTCACCTCTCTAAAGTTCACTCTTCTTAAGCATATCTCTGCAGTGCTAATCTGTTCGTGAGGTGCTTAGATGTACACAAATGCATACAAAAAGATAAGTGAGATGGAAAATATTTGCAAGTAAAAGCATTGCCTACGGCATACAGAACAAGCTCACTTTGGTATCAGAAACTATCCTACTACCTTATCAGATACCTGTATCATACCCCTACCTGTATCAGTACAGTCTGGGGGATGAAGAGATGGAGGGCAGCCCTGCCAAGAAGGACTTGGGGGGACTGGTGGAAGAAAAGCTGGACATGAGCCAGCAACGTGCACTCGCAGCCCAGAAGGTCAACAACATCCTGGGCTGCATCACAAGAAGCGTGGCCAGCAGGTCGAGAGAGGGGATTCTGCCCCTCTACTCCACTCTGGTGAGACCCCACCTGGAGTCCGGCATCCAGCTCTGGAGCCCTCGGCACAGGAAAGACATGGACCTGTTGGAGTTGGTCCAGAGGAGGGACACAAAAATGATCACCTCTCCTAAGACAGAACACCTCTCCTATGAGGACAGACTAAGAGAGTTGGCGTTGCTCAGCCAGGAGAAGAGAAGGCTCCAGGGAGACCTTATTGCAGCCTTCCAGTACTGAAAGGGGGCCTATAAGAAAGATGGGGACAGACTTTTTAGCAGGGCCTGTAGTGATAAGTCAAGGGGTGATGGTTTTAAACTAAAAGAGGGCAGATTTAGACTAGATATAAGGAAAAAAATTTTCACAACTAGGGTGGTGAAACACTGGCAGAGGTTGTCTAGAGAAGTCGTAGAGGCCTCATTCCTGACAACATTGAAAGTCAGGTTGGACGGGGCTCTGAGCAACCTGATCTAGTTGAAGGTGTCCCTGCTCATTGCAGGGGGGTTGGACTAGATGACCTTTAAAGGTCCCTTCCAACCCAAAGATTCTATGACTCTACTGTAGTGCATGTTTTGGCCCAAACACTCTCAATTTCTTAGCTGAGCTAATAAGCCAGAGCTGAATGATGTGCTGATACTAGTCCAGAGTGCTGCACAGACACCAAAATCACTCTGCAGGTAAACTCTAGATTTGCTTGTACGGAATGTCCCACACAGGTAGAGAGCACCATAAGATTACGTCAGTGGACCTTCATGCATCTCCATGTATTTTAAGACACTCTGTAACCTTGGAGTCAATCTACCTTATCAGTTTCATATCCTGCCACATGATCAGACATCATTCTGCTCAATTATTTGGGATCAGGAGGCAAGATACTTCTGTACAGCTTATGCCATTTCCAACTGCCTTTTGACTATCTTTTAACATCAGTGCCCTCTTATTTTCATTTGTTATCCAAAAAGATCTTTCTTCCCTTGCTCAAAACTCAGAATTGTTTACACTTCTTTATAATTGACATTCACTAGGGTTTCAAGCACATTGCCTAAAACTTTTTAAAAACAGTCTGCACGCAATACAAAGAGAGCAAATAATCTCTTTTTTTAAAATACGACTAAATCAGGGCATTAGAAGACTTTTCCCCCCCACCATTTTGCAAAAATAAATCCCAGACTGGTATGTAAATAAAGCAGGTATTATGTTGCTTGCAGAGGAGTGTACACACCCAGAAGTGTGATTTTTATATGAACTATGAGTTGAAGGAGAAGATTTGGGTTTCTCTGAATATAAATGTATCCAAGAGCAGCTTTGGATGTACCACTGTTCACATTATCCACATAACTGAGCAAATTATTTCCAGTAGCAGAACAAAACTGGCTCTATGATGTCTCAGGGCTCCAGCTTTTTACCAAGGATTAATCCTTGTGTCTTCAGTTACAGAATTTGTAGAGCTGCTTGGCAACTTGCCTAGTCCAACTGATTAATCAGTGCTCAATCCTTCATGTGGACAGCTTTGCAACTGATTCTGCAGTTTTTGCTCCATGGCTTGTCCTCGTCAGAAGAGGTACAGAGTACTCTTATCAGTTAACAAAGTAGAAGCCACTATACCGTGTCCCCTTAAATAGTTAATTTAGTAACTGTTCTCATTTATCAACTGTAATAAGTCGCCTTGATCACAGTTTGAGAATACAGTTCCTTGCTCTTGATAGCATTTTCTGTGAAAACAACTGTGACACAAAACATTTTCAAAATGAAAAGCTGAAAGAGTCCATTTGTAAAATGAAAACACTCTTGGAATACAATTAGAATTAAAAACAAACCTTAGCAGAAGAGCTAGGAAAAACAGTTTTAAAATATAAATCCATTTATCTTTAAGTTTTATTTCTCATTATATTCTATACTGCATAAAGTCCCCTATTTGCAAGCTACTGGCTTCACTAACACTAAATTTAAACAGATTTGAAGTATACAATCATCTGTTCTCAAAATAAAGGTGCCCATTTGAATGTAAATTGTTAAAAGTTAGAACTTCTGGCTTTCACATATTTACAAAAAGAAAGCAAAGTCTACTGAAGAAAGAGAATAGGAAAGAAAACCAAGAAATAAACATCCAGAATATGTTTACGCTCCAACAAGCACTAATAAGTTTACTGAAAGAGCATTTTAGAGACAGCAAAAACTAATCTGAATAATTTATCTATGGATGTTATTTGTGCTCAGTCCCGTTATGTAATATTCTGTAATTCGAAGTCACCTGGAAGGGATTATACCTGTTCTCTCCAGGAATTAGCTAGATTGTGAAAAAAAAATAGCCAAACACATGAACGGTGCTATAGCACTAGTAATCCTTCACACAATCTCTGAAGGGTAACAGTGCAGATCAGTCAGCTTCAAGGTCACTTATTAACATTCATTTTACGGCATTGATAGCACATGTATTTCTGTGCTCCCAGATTGAACGCTGATCCTGGCATTCTTCTCAGTCTTAACAGAGCTTCTTTCAAATCTAAGATCGCTCTTGCCATGTCCAATATAAAGTTCATATTTTACATTTTAAATCACAAGTACTATTGCAGCCAAGTCCCAGCCTGGTTTGTAAGAACTTTCTAGTTTTGCTTTGTTTCAAAAACAGGAAAACTCCCACCCCCCAGCCCACCCCAAACACTTGTAAAAAGTATTGCTCCATAAAAGCAAACATTGCCTGCCTAATCCTTCATTTCTATTGATATTCAGAGATCCAAAAGAAACACAGGCATACATTTCAACCTAACACTACACAAAGAGCCAGCTTTCCCTGGATCCTGAGAATTATTCCTTAGGCACAATGAACCGAAACACTATAAAGTGCAGAGTGCTCTTAGGCCAGCTCAGGACTCTTTTCTGAGTTGCTTTTTCCAGCGGTGACTTGGTGCACAGATATTTTATCACTACCAAGTCCTAACTCTAGCATCGGGGTGGTCATAAATGATTTTTACCATGTCATAAAGCCAGAAATCACCCAGATGGCGATGACATTCCTCTACTTACAGTACACTAGGGGCACAGATACAGCTATTTGAAGAACAAGCTGAAGCAATACAAACCCTCTGATTGAGAGACCTGGGATTAACTGAAAGTGTCCCTATATTCTCCTTTCCTCAGACACTTTTGTCCCTGTTTTTTCCAGAATTACTGTTCCGGACAAATCATGACCCTTTATTTTCCTGTTGGCAATTATAACTTGGTTTATGGTGCTCTTACTGGGACAGCACAGTTTTATGGGCAGAGCACCTTACCAGCAGCCAGGAGACCTGGTTTCTAAGTCAAACTGTCCATCTATTTTGTATTTGCTCATCGCTCCACCTCCCCAGACTTTTGTCCTGGTCCTTCCCATCTACTCCTTAACAAGACTAGTATCGTTCCAGAAAAGCAGAGTCTCACTCTTAGATCTGCTGATTTGGCTAAAACACCAGCATCCTAATGCTGTCTTTGAATGTCTTGAGGTATCACCCCCCCCCCAAAAAACAAACAAACAAAAACCCCCAAAAAACACACAAAAAAAGAAAAATCTGTGGATTTATGTCAAAATGTGCAGTGCTAATGGAGATCAAGTCTGCCTCCATTTAGGACCTACTATTCATTACTAAATACTGATTTCAGGAGGAATAATATCAGGCCCTTTTATAGGCTCAGCTTTTAACAAGGAAATATCAGAAACTCTGATGAGATCACATGAACAAGGACCGTGTTTTAGCCCTTCTTAAGGTCTACTTGCCTGCTTTTTAAAGGTGACTGACTGAGAATGTGAGACAATTTGGTCACTCACTGGATAACTTTGAGCAAACTGGGAACAAAACAAGGGTCTTGATTCAGACTTCTCCATTTTAGCCACTAGACAATACTCTCACTCTTACTGTAGATGAAATCTGGTACATCTACCTGCTACTTGTGAATCATATCCAGAAGTTCTACCTAAGACTGCTTTTCTTTTTTACTCTTCTGTAAAGAGAGCATGGTCCTGTACTAAGTCAGTAACTTACTTTCAGTGTCTCCTGAAATAAAAGAAACGAGCCATAGATGTGTTTGTGCACACACACGTACATCAGGGATGAAAAGCTAGCTGTTTCATGGATTCTGTAAGAGTATGACACTAAGCCTTCTTTCTAATAGAAGTCTAACCTTCAGGAGTCACAACAACGGACAACACTGTTACCTCCCATCATTATTAGTTATAAATATTACTATTATTCTACAATTTCCATCTTGACTAGCAAAAGCAACAGAAATTCAACATAAAGAGTAACTTAATCTCAACTAAATTCTGCTAATATTTATAAGCCCATGTGCCTCTTTTTTTTAAATCAGACAATAATATTCTGTTTGATTTTCTGATTGAGGGGATGGTGGAAAATCCCTTGTCCATTTTCTGTTATGGTTTATGGAATACAGTGGTAACTACAGTTAGAAGCACCACCAAGTAAACTTAGCTGTAAAACAGCTTTTACAGCTGGTTGCTGGTGTCTCCCTCAAAATATATCTCCACTTTGTGTGACCTGCACAACACAGTACTTCTGCCGTTCCCAAAATTCTCAAGTGAATCCACACTATGGCTATGTAGCTCCCAGATTTTTCCTTTATAGCATCTGATGATGCACTGAATAGTAATAAAGCACTATAGTGATTTAGTCAATAACTCCAGAAGAATACATACTCCTGGTCTGGCTTTATACTGTTGTTTAATATCAAGAGGAACCCAGCAGTTAAAAAAAAAAAGCACCAATGATTTTCACCTCTCATAATTTCTGTGAGCATTTGATTCAGAGACATAATAAGCCTGATATGCCTAGTGATGTCATTGCCCTAGTACTTTCAGGAAACACCTCCTAATACAGAAAGCTAATCTTGATTTAAATTGAGGACTGAATCTACTAGTACCTCTTGCTATCTCACACTTCATTGTTTCTGAAACAAACTTTGAATTGTATTTACAGTGCATGGCTACTGGAATAAAAATGTATTTGAAAATGTAATCAAGTGAAAGTAATTGAATTGAAGATATAAATGAAAAAAGCCCAAAACTAGATGATTTCAATGTATCTTGAGAATTTCTCATCTGCACCACCTGAAACAAATAAATTATGTAACTCCAAATGGACTCATCTTTCCAAACACTGAAAGACAAGTTGCTTTGTTTTTTTTTTGAAATTTATTGATGCCTGGCAGTTTCCTAAAGTAAGTTAGGATTTAAAAATGGATCCCAAGTCAGGTATTTCCTAAAGGAGCAGACTGTGGATAAGGATGGGTTTCCTAACACTCCTGCAGAATTTATTAGGATAAACTCAAGATACTGATTTGATCTTTAAACACTGCTACAGTTTTTAGGTCAGGCAAAAATGTCTGATGTAAAAGATTTCCTTAAGCCATTTGACAAATAAAGCACTGCCTCAGCTTTCAACTTTCTTGGCTTTCAGACTATAATCCCTGAATTCAAAGAACTCTCCACTACCAGCAGCAACGGGAAAGACATTTTAAATAGCTTGACCACACTGTTGTTTTTTTTTAAAACATTACTGAAATGTATCCTTAAATCAACATTAATAAAGCAAAAACTTCACATGTAGAACTCTCTTACATCCTCCCCAAAACAAAAAATTTAATAGATTTTAAAGACAAGACCATCGTACTCTTCTAGTATAACTCTATACTCAGAAAATCTCATTCAATGTTTTCTGCATCAGTGCCCTAAATTTTGCCTGAATATAAGATAGCTTAAAAAAATATCCAGTTTAATCTGAAGAATTCAAGCAAAGAATTCCTCTCAACCCTACATTAAGCTACATCAATGGCTAATTACCTTCATAAGTACCCTATTTCTAATCCAATATGGAACACAGTGAAGTATATATGAATTTCTCACTCTATAATCCTGTTAGGGAACCACTTTTCCATGAGCAGAAGGTTATTCAGGAAAAAAGACAAAAGATCTCATTTTACATGTGGGTATTGCTAGATGTTGCCCCACTGTTTCTGTTTTGACGATCTGGACAATGGAGACAGTGGTTTCCAAGATTAGGCAAATCCAGTGTAAGCTATAAATAGGCAAAAGGAAGACAGGAGAGCTGGTGAGAGTTTGTTAAATCCAAGTTAAAGAAATAACATGACCTCGTACAACCAATACCCCTGATTCATTCTGACTAAATGGTTTATTTAAATCCTGGGGGGTGGGAGGGTGGGGGGTATGTGTCACTGAAAGACAAACTTTATGGAGCAGTTTGTATTCTTGAATATAAGTTGCTTCTAGAAAGATTTTTTGACGTCTGTACTTGAAATTTTTCATCTACATCAACTGGAAGTGTTTACAGAATTTGTTCCTAGTGTTCAAACACACAGAGCTTCTTGGAGCTGCCTCCCTGCATGCTCCATTCAGAGAAAAATTATATAGTAGCAACTGCATTTTCACGCATCACCGAAGTTCACCTCATGCATGTTTTATATGTAGAAAATGCTACGTCAAAATACACAACCATTTTTCAGTTTCACTGCTACTCTTATACTTTATGCAGTTCATGGAAAGAAACTGGATGTGCAGTGAAAGTGATGTTCTTAGTGATTGTATGCAACCCACTTCATGTCATGCAGTAAGTCTGATACACTGAAATACTAAACAGAACTCCAGAAAGCCAGTATTTTTATGATAGGTTTATCATTCCTTTTATAGAGCCCACTGCTCCCCTCTTTGACCTGAAGCTCTTAATGTTGCAAAACCTGAGTAAACGTGGATTTGACATCTCTCTGGAAAATAGCATCTGAGACACAAGTACTAATGATTGTTTTTACAGGTGCCAATACGATGATAGTTTTCAATGCATCTTCACCTTCCTATACCCCAAAGCCAGTGATACACAGGTTAATCGATGCCTTAAGATTTAATCAGAAGGTGTTGAGAAAGAAGTTGCTGTAGTGTGATACAGATAAGCAACAACCTAACTCTGAAGTGGATAGCAGTGCTTTATAGCGATTCAAGGAAATACACAACAGCATAGGCAAGGAAGACAGAATAAAGCAGAGCAAAAAACCAATAAAGATCAGTAACTCACCTTTAACTCTGATTAGCTGCAAATATTTAGCAATCACGAACAGTTTAGCAGTAATCCTTATTTCTAAGTGGGAACTGACATTAACAAAGGAAAAACATAGTCTAAGGAAAATAACCTTTCCGGGCTGTAGAGCCAGAGAGAAAAGCAACAGAGCACAGGGGTCCATCCCTTCTTCCCTACTGCTTTTCCTCTGCCCTCAACACTGACAGCTCCCAAGGACGGGCCTCTCTAAGGAAAAGTTATCCTGTGCTTTTGGTTACTGTTCCTACCCCTCCTGCTCTAGAAGGTAATTTGTTTTAACACATCATTAAAAAAACCAGTTTGATTTCTCCTCATTAGTAGTTACAATGATGAAGGTTTTCTTGGGTTGGTTTTCAACAAGAATAACTGCAACTCAGATTGGTTGAGTTAGATTTTACAGAATCTTATGGTAAAATCAGCTAAACACATTGTAAAAATGACACCACAAACACAGATGAAGACCTATAATGTCTTATATATGTTAATGTCACTGAAGTCACAATGCTAAGCCAGCCTGCGCAGCACTATAGAGAGGAAGGTGAGACCTTCCTTTGCTTGATGGGAATAGATGAACCACTCAAGCACAGAAACAAGTCAAGACACTGATGGAGAAAACAGGAAAGCGATGGAGGCAGGAAATGGGGGGCCCTTGAATCTGCTCTTTCTGCTGGGCAGGGGGGCTCCCACTCGAAAATTTTCGAGAACCACTTACCTAGGTACGCATGAGGAATGGAACTGGTAGGTTTGTCTTCACTTAAAGCAGAGGGAAAGAAGGATTGATGTCTTGAAGTCATTTCCATCCCTGCATTTTTCTAGGATTTGGAAATGGACCCTTCAAAACAGCAACAACTACTTCACTTACCTCCACAGGAAGACAACCCTGCAACAGTCCCATATTGCAAGCTGTCTTTTTCCCAGAATGTTATAATGTATTCCCATTCTAAAAGATCCTTCACACACTTTCGTGTCACTGAGAATCAAGCCCAAAATATCAATCAAGTTCTTTATTTGTATCTCTTGGTCATAATAATCTCTCTAGAATTAAAGGACTATAGTTTTTAGGTTTTGATACAACACAATAAGATATCAGGGCTTCGAATAAAATAGGGTTTTAAACAGAAGGTTAAGACAGCATTAAAAAAATTATTAGCATGTCAGTAGAATCTGGGAAGACAGCTCTTTAATAACACTGGACAGGGAATTTAAGGGAAAATACTTCAGAGGAGTAAATGAATATTCTTTCCAGCAGAATGATTTTTTTTTAAAGACAAAAATCAAAATTACTCAGGTCTTTTTTTTTTTTCCAAAAGAATCACTTTGAGGGTAAAATATACCTATCCAAAGCAATTAAGATGAGAAGAAGAAAGATAGAGGAAAAAAAAATACTCCAAGGGCCAAGTATGTAAGAGTGAAAGAACTATTCAAAGCATAATCATTCATTTTCCTCTGAATTATATTTATTTAATAGGAACACACAGGTGTGCAGAAGAGATGAATGGGTTACAGGAGAAAATGAAAGCTCTAAAATGTTGTTCTTTGGAAAGCATCACCGTTATCAAGGAGAACTGCTTCCTGCAAGTCAAACAGATCTTTGTCTGAATTCAAGATTAAGTTGTGCATGGTTCTGTAAGCAAGTACTAGGAGAAGAAAAAGAGGAGATGACAGAAGGAATACTCCTACAACAGTTAGTAGTGCTTGACAGACTCCAGTCTTGGTTTTAGCAGTTGTAGATCTCAGCCATCAAAATTCTCACAGATGAAGAAAGAAATTTTAAGTTCACTTTTACTTTAAGACTTCCTCTCCAACTCTGGTCTTTACTTTGAAGGACAGGAGGAAACCAAGCTTCCCCTGGCCTCTGTCATACACTCACCATGATACGAAACACAAAATATGTATCAGATTTTGCTGTATGAACAAAATTGTTCATAAGTTTGTAAGTTCTACCAAATACCTGTCTCATTCCTCTGCCCTGAGAGTCAGCTTTATTAATTTATTTGCTTTTATTAAACTATTTATTTATGAATTATTGCTAAAACAACTGAAAAAGACAAGCACAAAGGATTCTTAGCAACCTCAGATAACACAGTGTTCCATTGATTCCACTATAAAAATGAGAAACCTCTTGAATGCAGTAGTTTGCATCACAATCCCAACTCAATGCTTCTGGGTCAGAAACTTGGGATATTTTACAATTTTAAATGCCATTACAGAAAACAAGAACATATTCTCCTTTCAGTCATATTTCCTCACCTAGCATATACATTTATAGATAACATCTGTACTTGCCTTTGGTCACGTATGATGCCCTGATGCTAATTTAGAAATAATTCAGAAAGAAAAGTAGACTTATTACCTATCTCACTTCACAAGCAAACAGATTTCCTCTGAGGCCTCACAAGAAGAATGAAGAGAACATACTTTGTTTCAACTCCTGATGAGAGGCATCAGAAGTTCCTCTACTCAACCCTTGCTAGGGGCACAGAAAGTTTTTTTCAGAGGCTGCATCAAAAGCCTAGCTCTGATGGATCTATAAAATAAGACCGACTGAGAGCAGAGCTTTCAAGACAAAAAAGACCAGTGGGCTTAACAAAAAAAGGTATTTCCTCTGTGTCTTTCAAAATTGTAGCTGTGAATAAAAATGAAAGACAATGTGGAGAAAATATTATACTACTTGCCACAGTTCACTGAAGTACCATGCACAGAGCAGGCAGCTACTTCAATAACTGAAATCCTGTTCCTCCATATTTTACCTTCATTGAGAAGAGATGACTTCAATGACTTCAAGTTTACTGTTAACATACCTGTCCTGGCTTCCTTCAGTGAGGCGATAGACGCGATTGGCACCTCCATCAGCACAAGCTCTCAGTGCAGCTGCAAGTGAAGAAAGAGAACATCAATGTATTTGCATTATAAACAAAAAACCACAACCAGTTACTCCATTACTGACACTTCTGTGTAAACTCAAGTGGTCATTGCAGCACAGGGAATAAACTTGAGATCTCATACGGCTTTTAGCTTCCTATACTTGACTGCTTCCCTTGTTTCTCTAAATAAAAAACCAGCTCTCTTTTGAGCTGGTTTTATCAGACTAGTGCCAACGGTCATCTGACTTTATCACTCTACTTTCTAAACAACTTATTTCTATCGATCCTAACCTACTGTCCAGTCAGCTTAAACTACATGGGGGGCAAGTATTCAAAACGTGAAAAGGGCCCATCCTCCATGTATTGGCCTGTACTTGGCTAAACAAGTGGGAACTTGCACCTTAAACCTAACAACCTTCTCACCCAGGCAAAAAGTTCATGATGGTGGCTCTACAATGACCTGCATAAAAACTGGGTGGAAAAAAAAAAGTTGGGCATGACAATACCTGTTTTTTCTTTTTTTCCCCTCCTATGACACAAAAATGATAACTCTACTACAATTCCTATACTATTCCACAGAACATTTGAATCATCTGATATAAAGCAGGTGGGTTCGGTCTTGTCTTTAAATCTTGAACTGTCTGGGTACAAAAGGAAAAAAGTCACAATAATTTTCAGTGCTTCCACATAACTTGGGGACCACAAAAGGGCATGTGCCACTAATTCCAATTGATTTAAACAAGCATGGACATTCTTTTCTCTTTTGATCCCTTTGTTTTTATAGACTTAAGTGACAGAAAAGAGAAAAGTCTAATACTATTATTACAAAATCAGATATAAATTGGTATATTTTATTCATAAATATCCCTATTAATCATAATTTAGCAAATACACAGTTCTTTCATGGGATTTTTAAAAATATGATATGCTATTAAAGATTGAAAATTACCATCTTGTCTGAGCAGTCTTTATCAGTTTTGTTCCGAGATGCACAAGTCAGATAACCACAGCACACAGGATAAAAGAAGCTGTCACTTCTACACTAGAGCAGAGTGTTCCTTCCAGGTCTGCAGGTAGAGCTGAGAGGGCTGAAAGTCGGAGGACTGGGGGGGAAGGAGGGAAAGGGAAAAAGAGGAGAGACGAAGAAAAGGAATAGCCTGCCCAAGTTTTTTTTATACCCAAGAAAAAGGTATAAACAATCAGATCAGGCACCTCCTGCTGCTGAGAATCTAATTTTCAGCTAAAGCCACTTTGCTTTGGTGTTTACTTCTCAGTCAGAACCGCCTCTCAGCGGTGATAGAAACCTACGTTCTTCCCTTTGGCACTCGTTAGGAGGGCAATCCACCTCTCCCCTTAGCTTAGCAATCAACTTAGCCGGCCTATACAAACCAGGACAACAAAGTTCATCTCTGTATCTGCTCTCATCTTTAAGCCATTCTTTCTTATTTGGCTGCTGAACTCCCACCACAGGGAATGTTCTGTACGGGTATGTCCACCATGCGACCTCAACTCAGGCTTTTTGGTAAAAAAGAAGAAAGCAGGGCAGCACAAAGGCTACCAGTTCATCACAGGTAGCTTTGGGTACAGCAGCTTTTTTCCTGCAGGCTGCAAGAATGTGCAGGAGAACCCGCATTGCACTCCTCAGTATCTCTTCCAGCACTGCTACTGCTCCAGTGACCCCTGTTCCCTCTTCTCCATAGTTCTTACCGAACCCACGATGGTAAGCACTACCTCTCAGCCTTCTTCTGCAGACTGTGCTCTCGTCTGTCTCCTTATCCTATTTCGCCCGCTCCTTCCAACCACCATCCAAACCCATATTAACAAGTCAAGGTCAAGCAGATTTGATCCTGACAAATCTTATTAGATGAAATAATTTCCAAATTATGGTAGCTGGCCAGCCACTTACTACAGTGATTCACTGCTTCAGACTCTTGCCAGGTTCCTCATCCATCTTGATGACTATAAACATCACAAGACAAGAACAACAACATTTTTTGCCCACTGTGTTTGACTGGTTGCTTTTAACTTCTCCTCTCACTGGAGGTTACAACTGAAACTGGATTAATGTAATTCCTTTCACCTGGGCATGTTTGTTAAATTCTCTCAGGGAGTTCAGCTCACACAGAATTTAGTAATGGCCCATTGTAAGAAGAGTGTGTAATACCTGTCCTTAAATTAGCTATCCTGTCCATTGGTTTATTTAGTAGATACAAGGCATCTAAGCAAGGCCTGGGACCTAAGCAATTACAGAATCTCTTCTCTCCCCTTGAGCTACAAAAGCAATTCATCAGTTGAGACCCTCTTTATAATCAAAACCATAAGAAGACTGCAGAAAAAATATTTTCAGCTATTTTCAGAACCTGCCTAGAAGATGCTTCCTGGACCAGACAGCCCCAGCTTTTTCTTTCTGAGCGCAGTGATTTTTTACATCTGTTCTCTTACATTTTAAACAAATAAGTGGGAAAAAAAGAAGGGATGAGATACAGAAAAAGAGAGATGAAAGAGACTATTATCTGTCTCAATTACTTTAGGAGAGTCAGAGCCTTAACTACTGTAAATTATCTCAATGGACTTACCATAAATGAAGCCTGGCCTAAGATCTCTTCACCTGATCTTATTATTTTAAAATAACATAGCCAAAAAAATGAAATAAACTAAGTATTACAAAACAAATCAGTCTTCCATCAGCCTAGTACATGTAAAACTACTGAGATTCTCCCAGTGACCTGAAGGTGCCTAAGTAACAGGTCTATGACACCTGTGTGCTGTTCACATGGATATGGGGCTACTATTTGATATCTCAAACCAAAATAGTTGCCTTATATAACTGCAATTTAAAGCTATTCCCCCATATTTATTCTTATAAATAAGAACAAATAATAATAATAAAAAATTAAACTTCAGCAGCATTGTAAAGTTATTTAGAGAAACTATTTATGAGGTACTGATCCTTTACCAGCAACTTAATAACTTACACTGGAATGAACCAAAGCCCCAGGTACTTTAAGTAACTAGCAGGTAATTAACTGATTGGCTATAGGCCAGTAAATCATATTATTTCTACAGCTATGAACCAAGCCTTGCTTGAAAAAAAGTAATGATATATATTAGCCGGAAGAACATGTATCACTATTATCTGGAAGTGTTTAAGGAGATAGTCGGCAATTCTAAGCTTACAATTCAGATGGAAAATTCTCTATGAAAAGATAATAGAAAGTGATTTTATACAGTACCTTTTCTATTAGAAACAAAATTGCTTTACAAACAACAATTTGGCCAAGGTGCAGTACAGCAACCATGTAGGCAAATCTAGCAGTCTCTAGGCACTTTGCAACAGCTCACATAAAACCTCATTAATTATTTCAGCAGAAACTGAGGGATCTGAACAAGACTGGGGCTTTGTTTTGCTTGTCATGGTGAAAACAGAGAGACCTTCTTCCAAGAAGTTTAAAATTTAAACAGATGAAAAAAGCAAAGGAAAAGGTGGAAAGTGACAGATAGGGATGAAGTGCTAATGGTCACACATGTGTCAAGGACCAGTTATCTTCCAAGGCAACCAGAATGGATGGCAGGGCTTGCAGAGAAAAGAATAATTTAAGTGGTCGGACGGATCACAAAAGGTCTTGCACACACCTTCTCTTCTGACCCAAAGGTTGCTATCCCATTTGGGAGACCCCTCAAATTTGCCAGGAGCACTGCACATGGAAGTACTCTCTAGCTCATGCATGTCAGAAGAACTAAGTCAGTAAAGGCATTACCTAAAGGCTTTTAGTTAATCCTGCCTCTGTGAACTGAGACAGACTAAGGAATGGTCATCCAAGTAGCTCACTGCACTCTGATGGGTCAGGAGGACCAACACCTCCAGCAAAGGTGCTGTGATATGCAATTTGGAGCAGTAGCTTTTCCAAACAGCACGGCTAGAAGCAGAGGAGACCTGTGCCCTTGGTCACCCTGCTCAGCTAGAGAGCCCTAAGATACTGTTTCATACTTTTGTTATTAGAAGAGATGACACCAAGATCACAAGGGCGCAAGTGCACTGCAGCGCTTAGCCCAGTGTGCAAATCTGCACTTCTTGGCATTACCACAAATTACAACCTTTCCAAGCTAAATATTCTGTGTTAAGCTCCATCCCTCAGAAATAGCTCAGTCTGTCAAATTACCACCTTTTCTATCTGTCAAATTCCTTTCTGGTATAACTCCAGTGTCATTCAGTGACCTAGGGAATGGAGACACAACCGAAAAATCAACTTTTTTCATTGGGCTGCTTAGTGGAAGAGTATAGAGAGGGAGCTCCATGCCATTGCCAATAATTGCTGCCCAAGTTATTGGGAGTAGTGTATGTTCAGCCCAGGAATGTTTGAAATTACAGCAAGAGTAAATACCCTTCAGCTCCACCGATGCTGCAGAAGAGTTAAGTCAAGAGCATATCATCATCCCATGATATCGCTGAAAGAGTTTCTCATAGGCAATGTGAATGAAGAAAAAAGTCTTTCTGAGTAATGTCCTTCTTTTTAAATGGCGTCTCTTCTGCTAGGAACCAGTGAACTATTTCCCTTTAGTGACCAAAGTTGAGAGGCCAATTTGAGGGCTAATTATTAGTGAGTATGTTTTTACAAAAAATATTCTAACACAACAAAAATAATGGAAACAATTTATATTATATTTATATTTACTCTTTTGGTAAACTTAAATAACTTCTTGTCACTGTGAGACAGCGAACAGCATATCAAACACAAAAAGGAAGGTCTTGGCTCTGAGCTAACTAGTCCTGAAGCTTTTTGGAGAAGAGAAGCACATATTTTACCACACCTTCAATACGCCTGCAAATTCAGGAGGGGGAAAAGACTCTACAGAACAGATGCAACTCTTGCAGACCAAGGTGAGGGCATAAAAAGGGAATACATTTATACACAGTACCAATACCTGGGGAAGAAAAGCATAATGTTATTTTTCCCATTATTATTCCTACTCTATTATTCCTTGCAATTAGCATTTAATTTTTTTTCTCATTTCAAACAGATCTTGAAATTAAAACGTGCTTTTGCCTAAAATAAAATTTATGACATCTCCCCTTAAACTGCCTTAGTATATCCCCTCTGTTCCTTTTCTAATTTTACACAACTTCTGCTAGGTATGCAATCTGTTTCCCCCATTCATTTATTGATTCAGTAACCTGGTAACCATAATTAACCTGCCACCGTAATCTACACATAAGAGAACTCTGCTTAATTAATGATTTGAGGCACTGGTAGTAATATATATGTGATAATATATGGTAGATATGCAGAGAATTGCTTGGTTTGCTTGATACATTTGGTTAACACAGTTTTGTCTCAGCATTATAAAAAGTACTAGTTACGAGCAACAAAATGCATAATCTGTATTTATGTGCTTTCTCTTTTTCTCCTTTGTCCTGCAGAAACTGCAAAAACATATTTAACATATCCATGGCTTCGTACGGCTGCAGGTTGCCAGCTAGGGGATCTATCTGCATCTCAGACTATTCCTTCCCACCCATGTGTTTCTACGTGTGTTATCAGGACTGTACGCAACTGCTATTACATACCAAGTACGGTGCACTGCAGACATCTCTCTCCTGGTCATCTGCAGCTCTGTTTAGCAAATCACCTGTCAGGCCATAATAGTTTTCTGATTTGCAGTTGGACACTAGTCTCACTAAGAAGCTTTTTAACTATTTAAAATAGGTCTATCCTTAATTTGTCTAAAACTGAAAAGGCTTAGCTCCTGCCATCGGTATTTGCAATTTGCAGCAGTGCACAGGGCTTTAAATAAGCATGATGAAGAATGTCACCCGCTCTCAGGATATTCTGTGGTTCCAAATGAAATTAAAGAGATATACAGGTACTTCCTAAGCTGCTGCTATAAGTGCACATCCATGTTGCTATAATCAGCAGTAGAAAGAGCAGTCAGACTTCCGTACTAGTACTCAGCACTTTCTAGGATTGAGCCTGTTCTTAGGAATTTCAACCAAAATTCCTCTTTTTTTGTTCTCTTTTTTTCTGCCATTGGCAATTTGCATTTTTCATGCATCCTTCCAGCCCAGGAGCAAATTTTAGTTTTACAAATGCTCCAAAGAAAACAATGGTTGCTATTCTTAAAATTGTCTGTGTACCCAAGAAAGGCCCGTCAGTTACAAATGTCTCATATCTGACTTCTATACCATCTGTATCACACAAAGAACACAAAAGCCCAGTAGTCCTCAAAGTAAATGGATCCCCAACAGCCTGGAGCTGGCAGCCTGCTTCCATATGGACTAGATTATGGATCTCAGATGAAAAACTGCTGTACATCTAGTGAGGTAATTGTATGTTTCCTACAAAACTTCTGCAACTCTGCTTTGAGCTGTAAACATCATAGAGATCTCAGCTAAGCAGAGGCAGGATTCATTAAGCAATTAAATATGAGAATAAAAGGAAGGAACCAATGTGCTGATGAATTAGGAAACACTTTTCTTTTCCCAGCGCATTGATTCAATATTGAGCGAAAGACGCATAGATCACATGTCTCTCTGAAAAGTTCACACAGAAATGAAACACAGGGAAAATTAACCCATTTCTCCCACAGACAAAAACCTCCCTTCATTTTAGGCAAAAACTAAGTTACACAGTCATCAAAATAAAATCTTACTAATCTTAAAAAAAAAAATCCTAAAAAATTTAAAATCTTCATGCTCACTTTGTTAAAAAAAAGAAATAAAAGAATAAATCAACCCTTTTAAAAACAAATTCTTAAGTACCAAAAAACACAACTGCAAGCAAAAAACCCTGAGTATCAGTAAATATAGTCGGAGTAATGTGCTGTCGGAGACAGAGGCAGGAGAGCAACTGTGTTTTCACTAGACTGAGTTTTTGGACTGTCTTCAGGTGCACTTCCACACGGAGTTCATTACAGTGATTCATATTCAAGGCTGCTGGGTTTGGAGTAATCTCTTGTCAAGTGTTAGATTTAATATTCCTACAACCCTCACTTAGGATATGATTTTCTCTTCTCTTTCCTGTCATTCTTCTCCCATTCTGTCAAAACTGGGAGCTCCGGTACTCCTCGCGCTGCCTTACGCCCATTGCTGTAACAGGTTCCGCAAGCAGGAGCAGCCCTGTGCTGTGTCACAGCAAAAAACAGGAGGAAAGAGCCCAAACATAAAACAGAGTACTTGCTGCCATCATTTCGACTAAAATATAAGTGACCTTTACGTGACAAGAGTACGTGGCTTGATTCCACTGGGGGAAAAATCAGGAGGAAGTTTATTCTTTTCATTTTCTCCTTTTTTTGCTCTCTGTTTGAAAAACGACAGCTAAAGCAATAATGTAACATTTAATCAGCTTTTCTTTTTGCCCTGAGCACACATCTATTATTACCAGGTAACAGTAAAGAACCACTGATTGGGGCACACACTAAATAAAAAAAAAAAAAAAAAAAGGAAAAAATGCACTAAGGTGCATTATGTTAATCTTGACTTTTTTCCCGATAAACTACTTGTTTTTAATGTCTTTAAAGAATAATTTGTCAAACCAAAGATCCTCACAAATCGAACAAGCTGCTGAAACCTAGGCGGGAGCTCCTACTTGTGTCTTAAATCCTGTCTTTTCCAGCGTGAGAAGGGATCCAAGCTCCCTACAGTCACATATTTGCATCTTATTGACGGCTGGTCTCTGACACCCGGAATTCCCCAGATCCGCAAGCCCTTCCCGCAGCGCCACGCGCCAGCCCCGGGGACGGGCTGGATCCTGGTTTGCAGACAAACGTGCAACTTAGTCTGGAGCTTGTTCTGGACTGCGGCTCTTCCCCAACGGACGTGCAATTGGTAACCGAAATCTCTCATCCAAATGTTGCCTGTGTAACCCCGATCGCTGAGGAAGGATCTCCTGAGTCTCAAACGTCAAACCCCTGCAGACACCATGCTGGCTATCCTTCATAATACACCCCATCAGGTGCCTTTCAAATACCACCTTCTTTCACAGCTTCATAAGTGTAACATGCCTCACTAACTAAACTTTACTACAACCTGTCTACCGGTGTCCTAGACCTAAAGCAAAGACATACATCAAAATATAATTGACGGTAAAGTAACTGAAAGAGTGGGCAGCTAGCTCTTTTCTGCGTCCATTACCTGATTATCAAGCGGAAAGGAGAGGCTTCAACGTAAATTTTATTTCTGAAGATTTTAAATTACATTGTTTAATAATTCAGTGTAACGTTCACCGACTTCAAGGTTTGAATGCAACTTTTTATTTCTTCGTTTCATATTTTCCATTGCTGCAACATTGATTTCTGACACAATGAAGATAAATAGCTACAAACATGATGGAATACCCCAACTGCCTGCACATTTAATTGCCAGTCAGCGTTGTTATCAGGCAAACTTCAATAGCAAGCTGACTGGTCAGGCATTGGAACAGGCTGCCCAGGGAGGTGGTGGAGTCGTCACCTCTGGAAGTGTTTAAAAAACGTGTGGATGTGGCACTTCAGGACATGGTTTAGGGGACCCGGCGGCGCTGGATTAATGGTTGGACTTGATCTTGAAGGTCCTTTCCAACCTAGTGATTCTGTGATTCTGTGACTCTATTCCTACACGGTAAAAAACAAAAAAAAAATCACCTTTATGAGCATTAAAACATACACATTTGCACAAAGGATCAGACTGTAAACAGAAAAAAAGCTGTTTTTTTGATCTAGTGTTGCTGACTCAATGCCAGCTGCAGCAGCCCCCGTGCAGTCACCGCTCCCTGCCCCACAGTGAGCAGGACGTGGGGCAGGAGGGGAGGCAATATGTGGAAAAGGGTAGTCAGCTGTGACAAAATAGCGAAGAAGAAGAAATAATCTCCTACTGCTACTGGTCACCAGCAAAATGATGTTTCTCATCACAGCCAGAGTCAGTGCTATTGTGTCTTCTGCTTCCACGAAACAATATGCGTTAATAATTCAAGCCAGCCTGCAAGTGTAAAGCAATGGGCACGATAAGTTCATATACATGTCTATGATTAAATATTTTCAGCTAACACATTTATATTTCAAATTTTGTTTGCCTAAATTGGATTTGCAGTAGCCTGCAACTCATAAAAAAATTAATCACACACTTATTTTAAATAGCACAAAATATACTAATTCTCATGCTACTAAAGCACACACCGTTCCTTAGCAGCCCACAATAGATTTCTGCACAACCATTTTTTATCACAGTCTAAGAAAACCTTTTGTGCATCAAGGAAATTTCAGAACTCATAAAGTCAAGAAACTCCAATTTTATTAAAAGACAACTAGAATATTACAGTGCATAAATTTCTGAACCAATCAAGCTTGCACTGACACCTTTTTGAAAAATTATTTAAACTATTCAGAAGAACAATCTAGGTCTAAAAGTTGTTTGAAATTAAGTATCAAAAAGAGGGACAAACAAGAAACCAGAGAAGGACAAATTAAGATGGTAAATACAATTTCCTAATGCACGTGGAACTGCTCTTTATAATGTATTTCCTAATGTCTTGATAATGTATAGCCTACCCTATGTTCATGCTACATAGTCTTGTGTACAGATCATTTCCCCTACTCATAACAGATAAACTGTTCAACAGATTTTCAAGCAAACAACAATTTTAGTAAACTATTAAAAACAGCATCAGGAGAAATCATCAAAAAAAAAAAAAGAATGAATGAAGTATTCTATCTGAACAGCAAAAAAAAAGGGTTTATGGGCCATTCTTTAAAGGCACTGTAAGCCAATTTAATTTGAGAAATGGGCACATCTTCTGAAACTAGACCAAATTAAGTTAATACTTTAAAGACACTGAAATTAAGCCAGTATATTGGAATTACTTGTCTAAAACATTGGGAGCAGATAATATCATTACTTCGTTTATGACAGTTTCACCCCTTTGTATCTGACTGACCCCCATGTCTTTTCTGTTCTCTTAAATCTCAGATTTGGGCAGTGGTAAGGTACAGTGGAAGTTTCCTCAAGAAACTGGAAATATAAAATCAGCTATGAAGTAGACTTGATCTTACCTGCTTTATTTCATATTTGGAATTGCTACAAGTACATACACACTGGCATTTGCCCCAATTTAAACCAGAATGGTTTCATGAAAGCAGTGGATTTGCATCACTACTGCTCTGGCACTGGAACCTAAATACTGTTCCAAGGACGAACCTGAACGCAATTTTGATATTACAATGTATTGCTCCTTTTAGTTTTAGCTACCTGCATCAAGACTAATCTTTATCTGCAAAATCTTCCTACACAAAATAAATCTAAAATTGAAATAATATTCTTGCTAGGCACTTTCTTTTTGCTAAATTTTCCAACAGTCTAGAAGGAAGGTCAGCTAGTATAAGCCAGCGTACAGACATAAAAGATCAGATCTATGGCATAATTTTGTCAAACATGTTTCTTTTGTTATTAATATTTGAATAAAAGAGTAGAAAAACCCATAGCAAAAGACAAAATATGATATTTGCATCCTTAAAATAATATAGAAAGTGTGAGTTAACATTTTCAAAAGAAATAATCAGCAGCAACAATAATTTCTGGAAAGTTTTTACTTATCTTGATGAAATGATATGTCAAATCATCACAAGACACTAAGCTTATTTGGACAGGCAGAATCAGCTACAAACCAGACTAGAAACTGTAATTCTGAGTGCAAAATGGGATTTCTCAACTGAATTCTCCTACATAATGCAAAAACAATACTGTTCTCCCTGGAAAAAAAAGAATCAACATCTATATGCAAACAGACTGGTTATGAATGAAGATGGCATAGCAGTAGTTTCCCAGTTCATAAAAGTGATGAAGAAACAAGTGCATTGATTTTAAAACCTCTCTTTAACGAGGCTATAAGAGAAGCTTAAGATGAAATTTCCAAGTAAATGTATGTGTAGGAGGCAATCTAGAGTTTACTGCACAAAACCGAGTGTATGTTCTCAAGGGGAATAAACTTCTGTATGGCAACCCTCCTCATAGCAAGGCTGCAAAGAGAATCAGAGGCTGCACTTATAATCAACCTGTGTATCATCCACAACGCGCCCATGGGAAAAACACCAGGCTGTATCAGTGTTCAAGGTTCCCTCTATTCCTCCCTCTGAGATAAGAAAAAATCCACCGCCATCTGCCTTTTGCTGAGAATTTTCACTGAAAATTTTATATGCTGGTTCTCCTGAGGATATGCATTTATGACAGTTTTACAGACAACAGTGCAGCTGAGGAATATAATGCTGTTAGTTCACCAAACTCCTGAGATGATCCATAGCTAAGTCATCCCTAAAATAGGAAAAATAGATGGAAACCCAAAAGTTTTGTGTGCATGCTCTCTGAAGACCCAATTCAATGCCGACATGAGTTTTATGCAAAGCTAATGAGGACTTGAAACCCCAACAGATAGCAGCAAAACACAAGATTGAAACTGTAAAATTATAAATTTACTGGAGGTAAATCCAGCCTTTCAGAGATTTTTAATACAGGGAAGTCCATAATTTAATATTATGTTTTGGGGAATATGAAGTTTAGATATTATTTAGAGATCCACCCAATTAGTACCCATGTAATATCAGTAAAACATCAGATCTTTTGCCAGTTTGTTCCCCCATGGAAAATGCTGAAGTGCTAAAACTTTAGTTTTGATGTTCTTCCTCAAGAAGGTGTGATGGGAAAGGGACCTGAGAGGATGCTGTTCACCTGCTGGCCTCAGGTAATCCATCTAAGGTAATTCATTTATAGATCTTCGCGTTAAGCAGAAACAGCTCTTGTCCTGTACCTCTGAAACAGCATCATGGCAGTTCCCTAAGGCCTCCTAAAGGGAGAAAGGCTTAAAGTGAACAGAAAAATAGTCTCAGTGGTGACTTCAGCCCACAAATTTGAGACTGCTCAGTGTTTTAGGAAAACCTGGAAGCTTCTGGACAAAAAAAATTTTTATTAGCAGATTTGTTTATATCTAATTTCCAGTTACAAAGATGATCAGTACATTGCAGATGATTTTAATCAAAAGGCTACAGAGTTACCGCTTCAGGCCTTAAATGTCAATGTGTTACAAAGATATATAGCCCTAGAAGTGCAAAATTAAATAACTTTTTCCTCTCGTTTTTGTCCATATTTTTCATTTTGAAGATGAGAGACTGGAATTAGGAATACACTACAGTCTGAAGTTCAGAAATGAATTCATGGAAACCAGGTAGGAATTCTTTGTTTTGTCTAAATTACCTATATCTAACTGTATTATATCCACTTTCAAATTATCGCTAATATGGAGGCATTTTGCCATCACTTGGTCATAAGCCAAATCATTTAATCTTTATTGAACAAAAATATTGGCCTCTTCTTTGGGGCCATTTCCTCCTTGTAGTCGAAACTTGTGCATTCAATAAATAAAACCATAGATTTAGCGCACCTGAGCTTATTCTGAAAGTCTGCTTTAAGAACACATTCCCAGTGAGGGCCATTTTCTCCTTGTAGTCGAAACTTGTGCATTCAAATAAAAAAAATAAATTCAAATAAAACCATAGATTTAGCGCACCTGAGCTTATTCTGAAAGTCTGCTTTAAGAACACATTCCCAGTGAAACAAGCGAGCAAAACCCCAAGACACAGTCTTGTTTAAATGGTAATACATTGCACATTGTATCTGTTGCTCTTTGTATCAAAATGGTTCAATGAAAAAAAACCAAAGAGCTATACAGTAGTTATGAATCTTAATATAGCAAGTGTTCTTTTTCAATATTGCTATTTAATTGGAAATTATCACCCTTTGAAATTTTCCATAGAAACACGGCTTATGAGGGTGGGAGAAAATATTATCCTAAGTATATCTAATATATCTTTATTTAAATCAGCCAAGGGTTAGCCAAAAAGAATATCAATATTCTAGTTAATTTACAAGCTCTGTCCATAATAAACACTTCATTATCTGCAACAGAAAATATCAGAAGACAGGATGTTCGAACGTGATTTGAGTCACTGCACCAATCCCATGCTACCCTACCTACCAGATGTGCTAGAGATTCCAGATTACTATACATGGCATTTTCATTTAAAGTAGTGTGTTCCTGCACTTGGCCAGGTTTAAATCAGTATTGCTAGCAAAGAGCTGATAAAATGTTAAAAAAACCCTTTTACTTGTTTAATCTGGATTTCATCTTTCATAAGCCCATGGAGCCTACAGTATTATTACCTACTGGGCTTTGAAGCACAAGAATTATACAGAAGTCAGTCTTTTCACCTGGCTCTTATCTCCCTGTTTTAAAAGAAGAGAACTCCTGTCTTCCTCAGACACTGAGTTCTCTCTCCTTCTGCTCACCCAGGTCCTGGGGAATTCCCAGACCAGAGCCTTACATGTTGAACACTAAAGAGAGTTAAAAAAAATAAAGCCAAAAAAAGAATACCCAAAAACACCAAAGCAAAACAAACCCCACAAAAAGTATACATTAGTGTAAGGAAGGACTTTCTTCAGTTCACCTGAAATATTTATTTCCTCACTACTTTTTACCGGTTTACTTCCAAACGTCTGTGTCGGTCATGCATTCACTAAGACACTTGAGGTCAGGTTCAGCCAGCCCACTTTAGCAACACGTGTTTAGAGCAGGATCCTCCCTCTTAAGAGGTTTGGTGAAAGGAAAACAATTTCTCTTACTCTTGATTTGAGATTACATGTCTAAGCCTCTAAGGAAGAGACTTGTCATCGGCAGTGTGAAACACCCAACATTGGGGCACCATTCTCCCTAGCAAGGAACAGGAACAGCGATGCCCTGATTTCACACGTGACATTCACTGTCAGACAGACGTGGGAAGACATCTCAGAATAACAGAATCACTACGGTTGGAAAGGACCTTCAAGATCATCAAGTCCAACCATTAATCCAGCGCCACCGTGCCGCCTAAACCATGTCGTGAAGTGCCACATCCACACGTTTTTTGAACACTTCCAGAGATGGCGACTCCACCACCTCCCTAGGCAGCCTGTTGCAATGCGTGACCACCCTCTCAGTGAATCAATTTTTCCTAATATCCAATCTAA
>NW_010548239.1:0-12372 GCF_000687285.1 Phaethon lepturus
TGGTCAAGCAGGACCTGCCTCTCATGAACCCTTGCTGGCTGGGCCTGATTCCCTTGGTTGTCCTGCACATGCCCTGTGAGCACTCTCAAGACCAACCGCTCCATAATCTTCCCCGGTACAGAGGTCATGCTGACAGGCCTGTAGTTCTCAGGATCCTCCTTCCGGCCTTTCTTGTAGACAGGCGTCACATTGGCAAGCCTCCAGTCTTCTGGGACCTCCCCTGTTAAACCAGGACTGCTGATAAATGATGGACAGTGGCTTTTTAAAGTCCCCCCCCCACCCCCTCCCTGACACCAGGACTGCTGATAAATGATGGACAGTGGCTTGGAAAGCTCCTCCACCAGCTCTCTCAGTACTCTCGGGTGGATCCCATCAGGCCCCATAGACTTGTGGGTGTCCAGGTGGTTTAGCATATCCTTGACTGCTTCCTCCTGGAATATGAAGAGTATATTGTGCTCTCCATCCCCATCTTGCAGCTCAGGGGGCTGAATACCCTGTGGATACCTGGACTGGCTATTAAAGACTGAGGCAAAGAAGGCATTAAGTACCTCAGCCTTGTCCTCGTCCTTGGAGACAATGTTCCCTGCCATATCCAGTATGTTTTCTTGATGTCATCATCTAAAGGGTTCATCTACAATGGTACAGCTGAAGACAGAGACCAAAAGCAATGGAATGAAGTGTGTCATGTGCAAACAAGACATTAAAAAAAAAGAAAAAAACATGCAAAAACAAGTGCACATCAATGCAAAAGGAAAGAAAGAAAAATATAATAAGCAAATTGTCCTGGAATGAAGTAGCAGTACATGAAAAAGTGATAGGCAGGGAATAATCCAACAGCCATCTGAGGAATCAGCGATGGGACACAGCTGCTGCAAATGAGCAAAGCCTTCAGCCTTCAAGAGAGTATTATTCTAAATATAGGATGTGCAACTTGTCTGTGCAATGAAAAAACATATGGAACAAAACACAGCTGCTGCTGCTGCTGAGAAACAAGAAAGCAGGTACCTGAAAGGCACACAGGAAGCAAGCAAGGCTAAGTTTGTGAATAGCTGCTGTCTTTTCATTATTTAATTTTACATATCTAGCATCCTAAAAAGAAAGAAAATTGATTCATATGTTAAAAATATCCTTTTAAGACCTGAATTGCTGAGAGAAAAATAGAATAGACAATCCTTGCAGAAAGTAAAATATGAAATTACTATCCTAGTAATAGAGACTATTAGTCCCTATCTAAATTCCACTGAAATGAACTTCCATTTTAAAAAGTTTCCTCTGACAGAATTCACAGGTTAGTATGATAATGGCTTTATGCCTTCCATAACACAAAACCTCAAGGAAACATCCCTAAATCCGAGAATCTTTTCCATATCTCTCTCATATCTGCATTATTGTGACTTACAGTTGAAGACGCACATTGCTGCACAGTTTTAACACAATTACTTCTTCTTGTGCACTGCTTTGTTTGGAGTTCATCAGTTGTAATAGAGACTCCAATCAGGCAATTCAGAATGTCCTTATTTCTTTTCAAGAGTGCTTGAGAACTTAAGCACTAGTCCAGTCATCGGTCCACCTTCTCATATCTTCTGCTGCTGTTCTCTTCAGATGTAGTCTTCATTTTCCTGAACTTTCTGGCTGTGACATTGATCCTTGGCGTTTTGTCTTCTCTCATCTTCATTTTCATAAATACTGAAGGCATCTGCAAAGTAGTCCAAGAAAATCTCTTCCTTGAAAAAAAAAGCAGACCAATGGGAAGGTTCAGGCAAATTATGTGAAAATGGCAAGTAGGGCTTATACTCATGAACCCAAACACCCTAGGGTTATACGATAGAAAGTACCATGGAAAAAAAGGCTCTCCACAGGTACCAACTTCCAACTTCTTCCTATAAATGTGATGGCAAAAGCATGTTCTAATGACAGATCTTGAAGAAGATGAAACGGTAGCTTTGTGAACATCTACTGGGACCTCTTCCAAGGCATGAGCAACAGAGTTGAAGAACGCATCCAAATACTTGTTTGAAAATCTTGTTGGTGGACAATGAAGACTGACAGTACAGGTTTCATTCTATCTGAATGAAGTGTTCTCTTCTCATAACGGGCAAAACTAAGGTGGAATGAGTGGTTTTTTCAAGCAAATTTTTTGCATCCTTCGAAATACTGAGAAATATCAAATTCCCTGACAATGCCATCAATATCTGTGAATGAAATAAACTGAATCAGTTTATGTCTCACAAGCTCTTTGCACATTACTGAGCTTCTAATACACACTTTCAATCTATCTGTTATATTAATAGGGGTTAGAAATCTTTTATTCCACCAGAAGAGAGCTCTGATTCTCAAGTGTAAATGGGTCAACAAATATGTAATTTGTAAACCAATTTGATGATTGTAAAATGCACATTACATTGTGATTGTATTGTTTAAAAAGCATCAATGTTTTTAAACAAAATCGACTAGCATTTGTGTATTCCTTAAACACTTTTATTACACAGTTTTTATACTTTCTGTATTAAAGTCTAGTGTCAAATCACTAGAGTTTTAACATAAAATGGACTTTACTCTTTGACAATGATACCAAGCACGTCGTGCTAGAGTGAGTCATTTTATTCCATACATGTTCATTATACTTTGTTATGTTTCTTGGTTTTATGCATTACTGTATACTAAAAAAGAAAAAAAAAAAAAAAAAAAAAGGCAACTGGAAACAGTAGTGAATGAATTAAAATATTACTGCCGTACTTCTGATGTAAAATGCTCAATTAGAAAACCTCATGGAAGCTAGGAATATTGTCTCCTCCTACACATCTCTTGAAAAATTAAAGGAGATTTTTTTTTCATTATGACATGGATTTGGGTCCTGGAACAACCAATGCCATTAATTCAATAAAAGTTTGCAGTGTTTCAATGTCTTGGGCAATCAGAGTGGAACAGTTTGCCGTGAGTGTTCTGTCTCCCTTAAATACCAATGGGTATATCCAGGAACATCCTGAATTCATACAAACACATTTACATGTTCATATTAATTCTTTAAAAATAGAGTAATAGTAGTTGTTTTATTATTAATAACAGAATTGATTACTGGAAACCCAGACAGTCAGCTTTATCCTATAAATTCTTTGAAGTTGAGGAGTTTTAAAAATAATTTTATATTCCATAAATTTTTTATAATACACAACTGTAGCTCATATGTTGTTTTGCAGCCATACAAAAAGAATACATAAGCACTTCATAAAATAAAGCATAAAATAAAGTGGTTATTATAATGAAATTTCTCCATAATTATTTTTTTTCTTGGCATGAAAACCCGAGCTTTTTAAATCAAAATCAGAACTAAAAAAATGTTCTCTGGGAATAAATTTTCTCCCTAGGGTAGACTAGGAAAGCAGGGATCCTACCCTTGTTGCATGGTTATGACATGAATAAAGAGTATGCTACAGGGAATAGGTAGCAGCTGTCATTCTGATACATTAGTCTGTAAGAGCAGTGCAAGGCCGTACCTGCGATTCTCTCTGAATGTCTGGCTAAGTACTCTCCTTCATGTATTATTAATGTTCATGGGAAGTTAAAGTCCACGCGTAGCACTCATTGTGCCTTTCCTTCCTGCACCATGTGATACCCAGTATAGTGGCATTCATGTGAATACCAAGGAAGCTTTTAGGTTCTCCTAATTTTTATTTTTATAATATAATAATTTTTATTAAAGAATTCTATTTTTTTGAGGGAATTAAAATCAGGGACTGCAGAACTTTTTTACAAGCAGTCCTCACTAAAAATATTTACATGAAGAACTGAAAATAATTGTAGCTTATACCTTTAATATATTTAACAACAGTCTTGTTATTTTCTCTTTTTCTTTCAAAACTTTTGTTTGGCATCTTGGATAATCTTAGTATCATGTCTCAATCTAGGAACTAGTTGAGAATCATATGAATTATTGTTTTCAAAAATCAAAATTCTTATATCTATGTCAATATCTCCATTGCTTAACAAACACCACCCACACTGTAAACTATATGTCTTTTATATGTTTCAAAAGCCACAAGAAATTTGATGTTATATCACCCAAACTGAACTGGGGAAAGTTGTTTTAGTACAATTTTGTGCTTTGTTCATCTTTGGCGTATCGTTTGTGACAAGAATTGGCTACCAATGTATAAAACAAAATATTTTAATACCAGAAAAGATCTAAGCAGAAATAGAGTACACCTTTTGTAAATGACTGAATACATTTGAAGTACCTCCAGGATTACAGAACTATGTTTAATACATAAAAGTACAAAATATACACATAAATAAATTGTTTTGAGAAATTTTGAGGATTGTGCAACATATTCACATTTTTAAAAACCAAGAATATTAGATAATCAAAACTCAAAACCAAATATAACAAATGAGAAAAAGAAATCCACATTTCCTTGAAGTATTTCAACCCACTGCTATTTCATGCAAGAACCTGTTTCCCAAGTGATTAGTTTTAACATATGATATGTAGATTCTGTTTAAAATTATACTATGTTCACTATCCATAAAAACTTTTTTTAAAGTTTGGAACCATCTTTGTCATAAAAATGCTTCAATCAGACTTTAGCAATTGATCAAGTTTTTACCAAAAACTTTGGGCAAAGAGTAGTTTTAAATCGTCCATATGCTTTTCACTTTATATTATTTTGTCTAAACCTCTTCTAAGTAATGCCCTTTGAGTGGGGCATTATCAAAGTTTTGCTTCGACAACTGAATGAAAAATATTTGTAAGAAACAGCTAAATACCCTGTTGGTATAGTCCAATTATAGCCAAAATGCCTCTTCTTCTGTTTAACTGGGACTCCACTAGACCCTCTGGACTCTATTTGTTGTCTTAGTTGAAAATGAGCATAAGTTTACATAAAAAAAGCAATAGGGCACGTTGTTTGGGCAAAGGGTTTTTTTTGCATTTCAGAATAAAAATATGCATATAAAAGAATAAATATTTTGAAAAACAAGATTCACATTATTTCAGAAAGAACTGTGATTTTGCAAAACTTGCCCTTTTATTACTGTGTCTGTTTCTCTTAAAGTAAAATGGGGATATTATTTTACGCGTGTGTTACACAATACCAGTGTTTAAGGCCAAACAATGTGGTGGCAAATACGACAAAAACAGCTTTAAAATATTAATAATTTTACAGTCCACTGTGCAGTTTTGCTACATTGAGATAAAAGGACCTGTCATAATTAATTTGCTGATCTATATTCCCTCCTAGCTCTGAAGGCATCAAGATTAATATCAAAACCTATAAAATACTGTAATACTGTACACAGTGAGATGTCAAAACTACAGCTGCATGGCTTGCCTTAATTCTGGCATATAGAAGTATTAGACATGCGATTATATGACAATTTTATTTTACGTATATATTTTGGTAGAAAATCTTGTGTTTTAAATAGGTTTTCCTAGCTGTCTTCATCAAAAGTGTAAAAATGAGCATGGTGAAAAAGATGGAGTTCAGTTACAAACACTGTCTATTATGAAAAAATTAAAGCATGTCCAAGCATCTTTCTTTAGTCACGAAAATTTCACATGCACTAAGCCATTTATCAGTAATACATGTCTTACTGACAGAGCGTAAATAATACATAATACTAACAGGTAAATGTTACAAAACAATGATTCCTAAAGGCCTTTCTTAAAATGATCATATGAGATACATATAGTCTTCTGAACAAATGTGCCAAATTTCCAAATCCAGTATTAGCATTAAGAATGTAATTCCTACCCAAATTCCACTGACATTGGTGGAAGTATTCATTAGATAATGTGTTGTAACAGTCTTGGTGCACAGACAAGAAGCCATAGCTACTTGAATAGCCATGAATATCAAGTTTGATCTTGTCTAACACTCACTGTTAAAGATTGAAATGTTATTCCAGGAAGAAATACAATATTAAGAAAAAATAACACAATTAATCACTGAAGCATTTAATTGGGAAAATTCTCTTATTTAACTTAGTAATATTTCTTTAGTCACGGATCAAACAAAGTTTTGACATGACGACATGTGGACTTTTAGTCTTGTCAAGAAAATTGCCATTGTTCAGTGATATGAAGTATTTATTTGACTGTAATTACTATGTTTCACTGATTATGTTTGTAGTGATAGGGATAAACACAGTGAAATACAAAGAGATCCTGGAAAATATCTAAGCCAAAAATAACCCATAGGTAGTAAACATTTAAGTCAAGATTCCATGTCTTTATAAAACCATGTTCCAGTTCAACTGTGAATTAGTATATTTGAAAGATGTGTTGTTTTCGGTGTCCCGTTAAAAACTCAGTCTAGATGAGTTATTTTGCCCTGTAAAAGTGGTGAATTGCTAAAACTTGATAGGAACTTTTTGCCATCTCTCAACCAAAAAGGTTCAAATAATTTATTTGATCAAATTACTTAAATTTCAGATTACTGAATCAAATTGAATCTTAATGTCTCAAAGAAGAACTCCTAAGAACAAAAATGATCAGAGGGATGGAACACACCTATGAAGAAAAGATGAGAAAGTTGGAGTTGTTCAACCTGGAGAAGAGAAGGCTCCAGAGAGAGCTTATGGCGACCTTCCAGTACTTAAAGGGGGCTTATAAGAAAGATGGGGACAGATTTTTTAGCAGGGCCTGTAGCGATAGGACAAGGGGTAATGGTTTTAAACTAAAAGAGGGCAGATTTAGACTAGATAAAAAGGAAAATTTTTTCTCAGTGAGAGTGGTGAAACGTTGGCACAGTTTGCCCGGAAAGGTGGTGGATGCCCCATCCCTGGAAACATTCAAGGTCAGGTTGGATGGGGCTGTGAGCAACCTGCTCTAGTTGAAGATGTCCCTCCTCATTGCAGGGGGTGGGGCTGGCCTAAAGGACCTTTAAAGGCCCCTTCCGACCCAAACTATTCTATGATTCTATAAGAGCATCCATCTATTTTTTAATAATTTAATGTTATTTGCAGATGTTTTTACCTAGTAGAGCTTGAACATCGTGCTGCCATGAATTTGAGTTTCAAGTGATACTTTTTCAGAAGACACTTTATCATCTCTGCAAAATACACCCCAAATGCTCCCAAGGATTTCTTTGAGGATTATGTCAAATCCCTTTGATATAGGTGAGGACTGTTTGGACTGCCAATGTCTCTATGAACTAAATCTGTTTTGCAAGAGCTGTTTCAATTTTGGGGGGTTGGCTTTGTTTTGTTGTTGTTGTTGTTTGTTTGGGGTTTATTTATTTATTTATTTATGATGTATGGCTTTTATCCCAGCTATAAGAAACAAGAAATAGGAAAATCTATTGCAAATTAGTATACTTCAGATTTTTTTTTAAAGTCACATCACCTTGTATATGTTAACAAAAATAACACTGAGGATTCTTTATCCTTAATATTAATGTGGAAAATAAAGTTAGAGTACTTTGCATTTAACTATAACTCTGCACGGAGTAAAATGTTCAAATTACTGCATCTGACAATACCAAATAAAATCCTGAATTTTTTAATTCTAAGATATGACTGTTGGGTGTTTTTCTATTGGTCTTATCTTGTAGTATAGAGAGAACACAGATGTTCTATACCTGTGTATTCATATATAATGTGAGCGATCTGAAATAATTTTTGAAAGGTGGCAGCATTTATGCTTTGAAAACTGTCAAGCTTCTCACTTAGGCTGCTCTCATGCTATGCCAGTCTGGAAGCATTAAATGCTGTTGATGTGAAATCCCCCAAACTAGTATTTGACCACCCAGACCTCTCACATTTAACAAGATTTTTTTATTTTCTTTGTTCTTTTTCCTAAGAAAGTGCTAGTTTGCACAGCCTTGGTACGAATTACTAGGGACTGGAAGGGGAAAAAAGGGTTTCAGACATTAGTAATTCTGTAACAATTTTAACAGTCTACCATGGAACTATGCTGACAGGTTTTATTTTAATTATCAGAAATACATTTAACTGAACATCTCTAAAGCTCATTCAGATAAAACTCACATGGGACCATGCTACCTAACCTCACTGGCAATGATTTAAATTGAAACCAGGGGCAGAAAGCTGGTTTCATTATGAACCATACTCAGAAATTCAGCTCATTGCTTCTTAATCCATTGAACACCGTTCAGACACATTAACTGGAAGACAGTATTAAATTATCCACTGTATGCCAAAACAGATAAAAACTAAACTTAATCTTTTTAAAATCAAAAAGTGGAATCTAAGGACTGTATTTAAATTAATGGGAGTAGAGCTGCCTCTATGAGGTAATAAATTATTTTATGAAAGCACCCTGCACTGATTTGCACTGAGTATGGGATATTGCGCAAATTATCAAAGCTACTGAACAAGGCTCTTTCTGCTTTGAAGGTCCACTGCAGCAGAATGTTGAGGGAGAGGAGAGAAGAAAAGAATGTAAAGATTAGCTGTCAGGTATATTAAAACAGTTATTTACTGAAACAAATCAGGACTTCTGCTTCCAGGGTCATTAAATGTTGGTTTAATGTGGAAATATGCCCTGCAGATAGTGTTTGAGTTATAAAAAGAGATAAAATATATTGAATGCACCATTTTTCTAAAGCATTTCAGCCCAATTTTTATGATTCATCAAACATTGGTCTCAACATATCACCAAGAGTCTTCCGAATATAATATACCCAAGAGCAGCGCAATAAAAAAGAAGTATTTTCCTGCTGTATACATCAGGATTCAGACACATCTTTTGAAAGAGTTTCTTAACTAGATTAACTAGTCAGCCTGAGGGCACACCTAACATTCATCCTGGCTGCATCTGTACAACCTGCTCTACAGCACGTACTAAACATGAGAAATTATACCATCAGAATGTTTAAGGACCTTACATTAATTTTCAGAAGCTGAAAATGAGTAAAGCCATTATTGCTTTAACTCTAAAAGTGCTGAGTATCTAGCATAAGAATCAGGTCTATACAAATGAATTCCTGAGCACTCTAAAGGATAGGTACTAGGAAATGCATTCTCATTGTGATAGTAAGGCAATGAGTTTGTGACTCCACATCAAAGACAAGCCTCTGCATGAGAAATACAGACTTAAACACTTATGGTTCAATATTAAGCTTTCTCTGTAAAAGCATAAAAAATTTAAAATTGTGTTTGCAATATTTTCCTTTTTAAAGACAAGGAGATTAAGTTGATAATAAGGTTCAACATTCAGGTTAATCATTGTGAAATTCTTCGTGGTATATTGAATTAAGCTTTTCTTTTTAGCCTTAGGTCCAGATCCTATCCTGTGTTTCTTATACATTTTTACAGGTACTTACATGTGATTTCTGTTAGGTGTGATTTTCTTTTGGTTCTCTATTGATCATTTTTTACTATACCACTGTATCACCTATGTCCCTTATTTTTCTTTCTTTTTCTCTGTTTTGAAGGCAATTCAGCTTTATGGGTTCTGTTCTGTTCATTGTTTCTTTCAGCTGTCCTTTTCATTATTATTTTGGTAGGACTCTGCCGTACTTCGATTTTGTTTTTGTTAGTTCTAGTCACCAAACCACATTTTATCTCTTCAAATTGTTGTCATTGCCTCACCTGTTATTTTCCAGGGATGACTTTGCACAGTCTGTCTGCTTTTTGGTTTGCTTGCTGCTCTGCCGTGCTGCTTATCACATCCTGTTGGCTCACAGTGCACTGGATAAGAAGTGAAAAAATGCTTTTTCACTGATCAAGTGATCCCCCAAGATTGCTGAAGAGCAACAGACCTTCTTCAGCTGAAAAAGAGTTAAGCATCACATAAGACCATTGCACCAAAATACGCAGGATTTTGTGAGTCCAGAAAAAATTACAGAAGCAATTCTCTACATCTGCCTAGTCAGTCTGAGGACTTCCAAAGCCATTAGTCCACTAACCCTGCCCAGCTTTTGCCTCCTATTATGAAAGAGTTGGCCTTAGAATGATGACATATTAAAAGTAAAAATAGTGGTTCATTTTTATGTTTGGACCTTTAGGGCTTTTCACTGCATGAACATCTTACAAAGTAACACCACAGATTTTCATATAATTAAATTATTAGAACACTTTTAAGAAATGCTAAAATCAAATCAGTTGACAAGTCTCCCTTCTTCTATCTATTCCTTCATTATCAAGTCATCTTTCTCCTCATCCATACCATCAGAAACTTAATATTCCCACTATAGTTCATATCTTTTCACTGCTCAATTCTGCTTTGCCTTCCTAAAAAAAATTTATTTTAATTGATTTCTTTCTTTCACCTAGGGCCAGAATGGGAACCCAAAAGACAGTTTTGGTGGGTTAATCTGAATGCATTGCTTCTAACATAGTAGTTCAGTGGCCCACAAATTTCTGAGAGCCTTTTCAAAGGACTCTTCCAGATATTCCTGAATCTAAAAAAATAAGCCTGTTATCAGACACTTTAGGTTCAATAAATTGTTGTCATATGCTCCACTGTCAAATATAACAGGGCCCACAAACCACAGAAGTCTGAATATCACACAGTTTAGGAATGGAAAATATTTTCTGCATAGACACAGAATCATAATAATATCTGAAATAAAATAGTTTTCTCTCTTAAAAGCAGAACCCACAGTTCTGAATCAGGCAAAAGAAGAAGGAAACTGAGTCATGATAAAAAACAAATGTGAAAAAAAAAGCAATTTTATGTGATTCAGGCATTATTATTGAAATATTGGGTATGAGATGGATGCACAAGCTTTAACATGCCCTCTCATGGAAAGAAAAGTAAATTAACCAACCAGTAAACCCAGGCTAAGTGGTAAAAAAGTCATCAAAAACATGTAACCAATTTACTAATGGGGGGAATATTGACAGTCCTTATACATGGTGACAATAATCACTCCTGACAGAGATGTGGGAACCTGTGCAAATACTATTCACCTTTTTTCCCGTTTCTGCAAAGTCTTGTCATTTATGATTTTAGCATCCATAATGTAATACAGAAAAGAGTGAGAAAAATTACTGTCAAGACTTGTAATCTTAGGTGATTATGTTTACTAAGGAAAAAAAAAAGAATAACCATTCAATAAAATAATATACAAGCAGAAAGTGGAGGAAGACAGGTTACCTGGATTAAAATAAGACTAGGAAAAAATGGTCTTTAAAAGTTTATTAAATTGTTTCCAGTTCCTAATAAAAACATACTAACATGTTCCAACCTGATTTAATTTTGCAGTCCACAAAAAAAATAGAGACATCTGTCTAAATTACTGGGCTAAAACTGAAGTACATTAGGAAAGCTGAAGATAAGTTAGTTGGGAACTTTTGAAAGAAGCAGGTTTTCACCAGGAAACGCTGAATCAGCAGAATTTGGCTGTTTTGTCGCTGTTGTCTCTTTTGACAAACAGGAAAAGCTCAGACGGGCTGATGCCAGTTTTTCTGCCAACTTACGCATGGCCCGGCCTCCCTAGGTCTGCCAGCCTGAGCTTGGCCCTGCATGTACTCTGCCTTGGGAATGGGGACCTGGTGCTTTCAGAAACCGCTGTTCTGGAAAGAGCTGCCAGTTGGACAGCTCGAGGTCACGGGCATGAGGGTTTCCAGATTTCTGGAACAGCTGGTGCCCTGCACTAACTGACATCCGCAGTTATAGAAAAACACTTGAGCAGACACAGGAAAACACAATTAATTGCACAGTTTCTTTGCTATTATGTGGTCTTTTCTATAAAATCCACTTTAAAAAGTTACATTTTGAGACAGGCAGGGAGAAGAATTTTTGACACTTTGAAAATGTGGCAAGCGTAAGTCCCAGTGGGAGACTGGGAGATGGCTTCTCCAGTCCTGCACCATCAGCAGTAGCCACACAGTTCTCCCTATATTCCTTCCTTGTTCTCTACCCAAGGTACTGCTGCATCATTTTCCATATGGACACCTCTAATAAAGAGAGTTATTTTCTTAAATTTCACGCAGATAATACAAATGTGGAAACAAATGCCAATACAGAATCAAATTAATAGAAATATCCCAAAGATATGATTTCTAAAGTGATGGTGCACCCTTCCATAGGAACTCATAAAGTGTTTTAAATTCTCTTACAGGTAAAAGGTTAAAGCACTAAATGTGAATTTCTTCCAGCCATTGAGGAATCATACATGTATTAGCTGTTTGGGAAAACCATACAGAGCAGGTTGTAATTTTACCTTAGAGCTTTCAAGAAACCTTGCACCCTGACTTTGATTTATAACCTTTCACCTGAAAAGCATTAAAAATCTTAAACTGAAAAAAGTTTCCAACCTATCTAATTTCTATTATATTTCCAAACTGTTGTGGTTTAACCCCAGCCAGCACCACACAGCTGGTCACTCACTCCCTCTTGGTGGGAAGGGGGAGAGAATTGTGAGAAAACTCATGGGTTGAGATAAAGACAGTTTAATAGGGAAA
>NW_010548239.1:12403-38420 GCF_000687285.1 Phaethon lepturus
GATAGAAAAAGCCACATGCACAAGCAGAGCAAAACAAGGAATTCATTCATCGCTTCCCATGGGCAGGCAGGTGTTCAGCCATCTCCAGCAAACCATCATGCATAGCGGTTACTTGGGAAGACAAATCCCATCATTCTGAATGTCCCCCCCTTCTTTCTTCCTCCCCCAGCTTTATATGCTGAAGCATGACGTCATCTGGTATGCAATATCCCTTT
This sequence comes from Phaethon lepturus, assembly GCF_000687285.1. Taxonomy (NCBI): domain Eukaryota; kingdom Metazoa; phylum Chordata; class Aves; order Phaethontiformes; family Phaethontidae; genus Phaethon; species Phaethon lepturus. The sequence goes on from NW_010548239.1 coordinate 12,619, forward strand.
GGTCAGCTGGGGTCAGCTGTCCCAGCTGTGTGTCCTCCCAACATCTTGTGCACTCCCAACCTGCTCGCTGGTGGGGTGGGGTGAGAAGCAGAAAAGGCCTTGGCTCTGTGTAAGCACTGGGTAAACAATAACAAAAACATCCCTGTGTTATCAACACTGTTTCCAGCACAAACCAAAAAATGGCCCCATACTAGCTACTATGAAGAAAATTAAATCTATCCTAGCCAAAACCAGCACACAAACCAATAGAATTAATTAGGACCTCTTTGTATTAACCAGAACATGCTTTGTCACAACAGTGAGATTGTATATTACACTCAGTATTAGTAGTATTAGTTAAAAAAATGAGGTTTTTTAATAATTTTCACTGTTGACAGAGTGACAAGGGGAGAGCTACAAGAATATAACAAGAGGAAAAAAAAAAAAGCACAGGCAATGTTTGTAAATATACCCATTTAATTCAATAGAGAAGGGTTTTGGAGTTCTCATGGGCCTCAGGAGCATAAACTCTATTCACCATTTCTGGAATCCAGCAAGTGAACTTGCTTTATGTCTGTAGCATGTCAAAACATCTGAAAGACAAGATCCATAATGAAAAGCTTTCCTGTGGAAACTCCTTGGCTCCCAAAATTTTTTATAAGTTGGGATCTCCCTTTCTAAAAAATCTGTAGAACATCTAAAAACATAACCTTTTTTTCTTTGACTGTTCATAACCATACACAGATCCATGGAGTCTTCAGATGTGTTTGGGTTATCCAGCATAGGAATCTGTCGGAACATGGTAAATCTCCAATTTGACCTGCAGGCACATATCCATCGTATAAGTATAATATCAGCAGATTCAATGGACTTTAGATTCCATTTCAAATTAAAAAGCTTAAACATAGCAGAAACTTTTCTCAAGACTGAAGCATTCAATGCATCAAAAATATCTTTAATTAAAAGATTAACATTTTGTTCATGTTCTGTAGGAGAAGAACTACTGATAGACAGTTTAAGTTTTCATTTAAAACTGTTTGTCTGTACATCACAGCATTAGAAAAGTTTGGAATTCAATTTGATGCTAAGCAAATACAACTTTCTGAGAAAAATGTTGCTCCAGTAGAAAAATCATAAACTTATTTTGTCAATACACAAAAGAAAAAAGATCTTCAAAGAGGACAGAACAATATGTACTGCAATATATTTTTCTTTTAAATCAATGAATAATCTTAAAGGTATTTTAACAACAGGAAGTACTTCTTAGGTTTTCAAAATATCAAAATATACTGCATGAAGTTGCATAAATGACATAACATGTCTGTTTTTCATATGCAGATTGTCAAGGGAAGAATTTGAGTTCTTTTCCTCCAGTTCAAATTATAACTGTATTTTTTTTATTTAAAAATCTATAAATCTAAAAAAAAAAAAATCTATAAATAAAATACAAAAACATTATTTCCTTGTTGAGTCAAATCCAGCTATTTTTGGTAGTTACCTTTAAATGCAAAACATTTGCACTTGTATGGTATGGTATGGTATGGTATGGTATGGTATGGTATGGTATGGTATGGTATGGTATGGTATGGTATGGTATGGTATGGTATGGTATGGTATGGGATGGGATGGTATGGTATGGTATGGTATGGTATGGTATGGTATGGTATAGTATGGTATGGTATAAGCTGGTCTTCTACAAAGTTCTAAATATATCATTTTTTAAAATAGCAGTTTTTTAAAAATTTGAAATTTGGATTATGCTTCCCTATATCCTACCACCCTACTTCTATAATAGTCTACCAGAATGAAGACTTGTGAAGACTTTGTTTGAAAATGTTAGTGTTTTAAAACTAACTTTTTTTTTTTGTTTGTTTTTAAATTCTCCAGTACCTTTAGAGAAGAAAACAGAGAAATTTCTGGGTGGAAGGAAACAATATTCTTGAGAACCCAGTTCCTTGATTGTGAGAGCAAATATTTGGAAACAGATTGAAAAACAAGGGTTCAGGGGTTTTTTTTTTGGTTGGTTTTGTTGGTTTTGGTTGTTTGGGTTTTTTTCTGGCTATTATGAGGATCATGGAGTACTGATGGTATTCATATCCTTACTCATACCCTTATGCTTTCTCTGTCAGTGTCAAAGTTCTTTCTATCAACTTCCTCTTCCAATATCTAGATTTCAGTATGTATCTGTCTTTTCAGTTCAGTATTTCACATTGAATAGCTACTTAGTATATTTAATAAGTAATACAGAGAGTCCTTTGTTTCTACAAATCATTCATCTTTCTTTGTTTGTATGTGATTTTAGGTCCTAGTTATTAATTAGATCATGCCTTATTTCCCCATAAGATTTTGACATTACGGTCATCAATACTTATTCTTCCAAATCCTTCCTGACAAGAAGTATGTTCCACTAGGTTAATGTAACTTAAAATGTCCATGACAGCATCTGTGTGAGACTGAGAGATAAGCTCTTCTTGGTTAGTAAATAAACCTTGGCACCACATTTTGCAATGATGTGAAAAATTAATTAATTGCATGAAGAGCTTTTATTCTCCTCTAGAAGAGAAATGAAAACAAATCACTAGCTCTGAGAAAGGAGTTCAATTCTTTGTAAAATCACAAGATACAAAGCTACACAAGCCAATATAAAAGATCACACTTGAAAAACAGAAAAGTGACTTCAAAATATGAAACTGGTGCATACCTAAACATTAAACTGTCTGACAATCTGAACCAGATTCTAAACATGCTAAATTTTAATTACAAGCTAGGGAAACTGAAAATCATGAAAGATAGAGTTTCCTCAGTACCAGCTAAAATATCTTTTGCTTTGCCTGCAATGATTTATCTGACATCAAATCTATTCTCTGTACTTCCCAGTATTATATAAAATCATTTTCGTTGTAAAATCCTTTTTGGGCACCATACAAATTTAAGGGTCGTAATGTCTCAAATATAAATTTGAACTTGAAACAGAAACAGCAACAAGAGTTTAATTTGGTTAAATAAAATATCAGTTTAATTCTTTGAATTAAAAAAATGAGAAAAAGACAAGGAAACGTATAAATATGCAATGAACTAAAGCAAACAACAGCAGTGAACTACATGAATGTATTGTGACCTATGAGAGCCATAACATTAGTCTAGACAGCAGACAATAAACCAGCAAATATTTTATTCTATATAATCTAATAACAGTTGGCCTTAAAATCGGAAAAAAAAAAATCTATAACAAAGGGGAAATATTTCTTTTTTTCTTTTTTTTTTTTTCCTTGGGTAGCTTCAATATAATCCACCCAAGAATTCTTTCCTGGAAAATACCCAGATTCTGTTAGCTTCCACAAGCTTGGTGAGATATATTATGTTCTTAGCGTCTATATTATGACAACTTTCCTTGAGAAATCTAGTCTGTGACAGCACTATGTGGCTTATGAGGGTATCGGGAAGTAAATGTAAAGTTATTATAGAACATTACCAACAGTAAAGGGTGCTATAAAGGTGATTACTTTGAAGCTCAGGACAAGCTAAATTTCCAGCTATATTTCTTATTTTCCTAGCCTTCTAATTTGAAAGATGTGTTTCAGTCACTCTTTGCAAAAGCAGATTTTGCAGCAGCCCCAGGAGAGAGAAAAAGTGCTAGAGCATTTATTACAGTCTATCTAAGAAATAACAGGGTTAATAATGTTTGATAAGCCTACACAATGTAAAGAGTGAAACGAACTGATGCATTTCTAAAGGGATTGTCAGTCCCATTTGAGGCAGGTGCAATAGTCACCCAGAGAACTCTGTCAGTAAGCAATGTCATTAATAATGATTCATGGATATGGATATTCACAACATCTGTGTCCTCACCTTTAAGTACCTCATACAATATTTAGAAAGTACTGGGAGATATTGCAGCAGGGAAGCAACTAAATTGCTAGAAGGCAGTGTTAGTTTAAATTGTTTCATATTCCTCCTCAAAACTGGTGTACTGATTTTTCAGAGTGAATCTCTCTTCCTCTGTCTCTCTCCAATAAATCTGCAGCAAGTAAAATAAGCAACATGCTAATCGTCATCAGTGAAGTCTTATGGTGGTGTGATGTGTTGGCATCAACACTAATATACTTCATCAGTTTATGTATATGCTGGCTGCTAGCAATCGTCCTTCCCCGTTAACATAGGAAAGAAACATATGGAGCAGTTTCCCAGGAATAACTTGAAATTTAAACTTCAGAAGTACATTCTTAACGTTCCTTTTTTACTCTGAGCCGTTGTAGTTCAAAAGCACGAATTCATTGTTTTCATGGAATAAGGGATATTTCATCATCAGACACAAAATACCTAACTACAATCTAATTATTTTTGAAAATAGGGGGACAAACGACTAATAATATATTTCTCTTGAATACCTTTTCCATCTTTAAACAATGTAGAAAAAACTGCTTAAATGTTACCAGCATTGCCTAAATTGCAATGTTCAAAAGAACACAGTGAAATTTTTTTTAGGAGGGAGTCACCGTAAAAATGGCTCCATGAACCTTTCACATCCTAATTCCTGAATGACTGCACTTTGGCACCAGAGATGACTCATGGATGACCTGCAAGCAACAGCAAACAGGAAAAATTTATGAGCCTCTAATTTTTGCAGCAACCCAGTACCATCTCCAAGCCAAGGGCTGATTCATTTTGCCAGTACATATCTCAGAAGGCATCCTGGCACACTGCATTTGCTTCAGGTTATGACCCATAGATTCAACACCTTCACAAATTGTGTCCTTCTTCTCCTAGTCATCAATACAGTAGAGCTGACAAATTTTTGCATTGTTGGTTTTACATTAATGACATTAATGGTGAGCAGCAGCAACAGGTTGCCTGCTATGAAGAAGGATTCTTGCACACTAGCAGAGGCATCCTTCACCAGATCCAATCCAGAACCAAAAGCTGTGTCACTTTTGCAGTGAACACTGGAGAGTCTCATCTGTGGATCAGAATAATTACAGAAGTAACCCTGCAACTATCCTACCTCTAACCTTAGCTTCAGGCCTTTAAGAGTCTGCACCAGTAGCTGGAACACTGGTTCTGTGCTGCCTAACACCACGGGCATGATTGGCAAGTGATTCCACTGTCCCTAGCATCTATTTGTTCAAGAGCTTGGGATGGACAGCACCTAATCAGAGCATGCTGTTTAACAGTTGGTGCCTCATACATGCACATATCTGATGATGCCACTTAGTCTCTTGATAACAATCTTTCATGCCTAGTTGAGCACTCACTGTCTTCTCACCTCATTCTTATCTTTTGCCATTTCTGTACAGGCATAAACACTTCTTTCAGGCAGTATGAAAACATTGATGCAGAGAAAACACAATTAGAAGTGGCTTTTATTGAGACACAAAACAATCCCCTGGGGAACTTGATTAGCCTACCTCTCACAGGCCAGTCTTCCCACACCATGTTTGCCTATGGAATTCGTGGAAAGATCTAAACTAAGTGGTATAAAGAATACTAGTCTTTAAGGAATCTATTTAGTTTTGGTCAATAAAATATTTAAAAACTCATTGCAACTGTTATTTTATTTCCTAGTAAATTCAATTCCTTACAGAACATCTATTGAGAGTCTAAAATGTAGATCTTAAATACTTATAAAGATAAACTACTATTTATATTTTTATTTTGTTAAAATTCTACAGAATCCCTGGTATACAGCAAGTCTGCTGTGAAGATGGTCCATAGGAGACCAAATAAAATATACCTAAAAATTAGGCATTGCAATCTCCTATTTTAGAGCCACAAACTTTGCCCTGTGCAGCTCGGATTTCAGCTATTAACATTTTCTGAGACAGAAAACCACAGAAGTAAAAAAAATATAGTTCAAATGCCAGTTTATACCTTTCCCTTTCTCCTTACTGAAATCTTGTTCAATATCACAGAACCACAGGAGCACAGAATGGTTGAGACTGGAAGAGACCTCTGGAGATTTTTCAGTTCAAGAAAAAAAAAGAGGGGTTTTTTCTTATATTTAAGCGGAATTTCCTGAATTTCAGTTAGTGCCAATTGCCTCTTCCCGTTTCGCCAGGCACCACCCAGAAGAATGTGATTCCTTCTTCTCTCTTTCACACCATCAGGTGTTTATACAAACGGATGAGATGTCCTGAGCCTTCTCTTCTGCAAGTTGAACAGTTCCAGCTCTCAGCCTCTCCTTGTATGTTAGATGCTCCAAGACTTTAAGCATTTTTTTGGCTTTCACTAGGCCCACTCTGATATGTCCATGTCTCTCTCATACCAGGGAGCCCAGAACTGGATCAAGCACTGCAGATGGGTCTCTCCAGGGCTGAGTAGAGATGAAGGATCACCTCTCTCGGTCTGCTAGCAGCCCAGAATGCTGTTGGCTTTCTTTGCAACAAGGACAAAAAATCATGATTTTTAAAAGGACAAAGTGGTTTGTAAAACATCTTCCTATGTCGAATGCAAACTCTCCTGATTGTATACAAACAACCTCACCACACATCTCCCATCTCAAAGGGAGAAAGGCTGCTCCAGAGATAGAATTCTCAACAAACAGGCTATCCACTATCATTTCTGTAAGCTTCCAATTCTTCTCTCTGAACTGGAGTCGTCTCAGTGCCTAGGAAACAGCAAAGGCTTGACTTGTACCTCAAGCCCTGTAAGTGTCTATATAGAATTCCATTGATGCAGCCACCTTTCAGCTGGCTTATTGATTTCAGAAGAGAGCCACCCTTAGTTAATGGTATTATTAAATAAATAGTTGAGGATTCAAATTATGGTAATCATTTTTGTTTGTGACACATGTGGAGATTCAAATTCTCACTTGCAGAAACGAAAGACAAATGCATTGAGTCACCAAAACTTTGAATATTTCTTCATAATTCAGTTTTTAATTGGACTGATAACCTACAGGGTAACTAAGGGCAGAAATTTTTCCTTTGGTGTAGGATTTCTGTATGTGTTCAAGGTGAAGATCAGTGAAACAAAGTAGTCCCTTTAATCACATTTCATATTACTTTTGCCTCAAAAGGGGACAGCAGGCAGTTGGCTAATTCAATGCCATGAGACAAAGGGTGAACACATGTCCTGTACTGAAGATCAGCCAGCTGGCACAATCAGCTGCACCAGGCATGTTTCCAATTTATGAAGCGGGACATTTAACACATTGGTTCAAAATACTTACCCTCTTGCCAACCATGTGAAAACAAAATTAGCTATGGTCAATTTAGTTATGTATAGAACATAGAAGGATAATCAGCCACCTTATTTAGAATTATTTCTTTATCCCCAAGAGTGTACACATCCATCTCTATTGAATTATAAAGGGGAAAACATATTTCATGAATACTTATTTGGAAGGCAAAAAATAATCTACATACTTTATAAATTGAACCACCTCAAAGTCAGGATAGAAAAACCATAAGAAAGTATTGGCATGTGACCCTAGTGATGAAAATTCAGCAGAAGATGTTAATGCTTATTGCCAGCAAATTTTAAATTTCCTTTGCTGTTTGAAGATGTTTTGTTTAATGGTGCAGAAATTAGTTTCATTGACATAAATGGTCAAAAGCAAAAAGAGTAATTAGTTGTCTAAGTCCTATTGAAGTTCCCACTTCACTTTTGACAACTTGCTTGAGTAAAATGATTTCCCAGATACATGCTTTGTTTGTTCACTTGTGGATAGTCTGCCTTTATGGTTCTTCTACCAGTATAAGGTGAGATAATATTTCTACTTCATATTAATTGAAATTCAGGTAACTAGTTGAATTTACATAATTTTACAAAATAATATAATTTTACAAAATTAAAGTAAGGACTAAGACTCTAACATGCTGCATAAAAACACAGTCCTTAGGTCTACTGAGTTAGGTATCAGGAGGAAAATAACAGTTACACCAAATAGGCAGGAAATCATACAGTAATAGTAGGGTTATTAGTAATATGATAATAACTACAGGTCACAACCTGCTCTTCATCAAGTCCTCCATTTAGGTAGAGTTGAAGGCAAAGGGAAATGTGTAGGAGGATTTGAAGTGCATCGGGTTTAGAATAATTCTTTTTTCTTCATCTTATGATTTATGTTTACTTCATTTGGGGTGAGAATTTGGGGTATTTGACTTCAGGGAAGAACTCTGAATTATGGGAGAATTTTGTATAAAGTAGATAGAATTAATTACATTTCAATTAATCTTTCGGTTATGTTTTAGGAATAATAAGGAAAGTCTATATTAGTTGAGAAAAAATAGTACTTTATAAAGGTATTCCTTGGAGTGAAACTTTATCATCATAAATATAAATCACTATTATAAATGTTCCAGTGAAAATATAGATCTAAAGTATTGATTGTGTTTAAATCAAACAGTGCAAATTATCCTTGAAATGAATTGCAAAATGTGTGGAAACAGTCTCTCTAACATGCAGCTTGGCTCTGTATATTGTCTACATCAGCACATGGGAATCTTCTCAGGTCATCCATGAACAAGTACAGTGCAAACTACTCTCATTCAAAAAGCATTCTACTATTCTGCACCAAAGCTTTCATTTCCTCATTAGCTGAGCCATCGTGAACACAGTGTATAAAGTTTTCATTATTTATTTCTTTATTATTTCCTGGTAAAAGCTAGAACAAAGTTCTTCCTTTAAGCCCCTGTACCTTTATTGATGTTAAAGGGTTATGTGAGTTAAGCAGAAGAAAATTTAGTTCTTACTTTTAAATGCTACGGTAATGGAGTCAAACCTTCTTTCAGAAACAATAAAGAAATGTGTTTCTAAGACCTTGCCATTTAAATCTATTGTGTTTTTCCATTTCACTAGCACTATCCATTAGTGTGCCTGGGTTGATTCAAGATTTCTCTTTCTACCTGAAGGAAGATGTAGATAAAAATTTGATATGATGTAAGGTCATTAAGCTGTTTAGAGAATGTTGTGGTTTAATCCAGCAGTCAGCTAAACACCACACAGCCATTTGCTCACTCCCCTCCCCCCCAAAAGGATGGGGGAGAAAATTGGAAAAAAAAGTAAAATTTGTAAGTTGAAATAAAGACAGTTTAACAGGACAGAAAAGGAAGGGGGAAAAAATAATAATCATGTGTTTTTGGAGCTTCTGCCTGTTCCAGTGCAGTCTGGATCAGCCCATGGCAAATGTTAGGGCTGTGCTTCCATGCCTGGGGCAGTTGATTCCAGGTGTATTGGACACCCCTCCAAACAAAAGCAAACTGTGGCCTGTACTCTGCCGCCAAAGGAATTGAAAAAAACATGTTAATGATATCAGTTGTGGCATATCACTTGGCTGCCTTTGACTCCAGTTCATATTGAAGTTCTAGCATGTCTGGCAAGGCAGCACTCAGCAGCAGTATGAGTCTTCAGGCCATGATAGTCCACTGTCAGTCTCCACTCTCCATTAGACTTTCGCACTGGCCATATGGGGCTGTTAAAGGGTGAGCGAGTCTTGCTGATCACTCCTTGGCTCTCCAGCCGATGAATCAGCTCATGGATGGGGATCAGGGAGTCTCTGTTGGTGCGATATTGCCACCAGTGCACTGTCTTGGTAGCAATCAGCACCTGTTGTTCTTTGACCCGCAGCAACCCCACAACAGAAAGGTTCTTCAAGAGACCGGACGTGGACAGCTGTTTAATTTCTTCCATCTCCAAGGCAGCTATACCAAAAGCCCACCGGTACCCTTTTGGGTCCTTGAAATACCCTCGCTGAGGCAGTCTATGCCCAGGATGCACGGAGCCTCTGGGCCAGTCACAATGGGGTGCTTCTGCCACTCATTCCCAGTTAGGCTCACTTTGGCCTCCAGTACAGTCAGCTGGTGGGATGCCCCTGTCACTCCAGAAATACAGATGGGTTCTGCCCCTTTATAGCTTGATGGCATTAGGGTACACTGTGCCCCGGTGTCCACTAGAGCCTCATACTTCTGTGGGTCTGATGTGCCAGGCCATCGAAGCCACATGGTCCAGTAAACTCAGTTATACCTCTCCCAGACCTGGCTGGAGGCTGGGCCCCTATAGTCCTGGTCACAGTATTCACTACTCACTTGTAAATATGAATCAGAAGTCCTTTAATTAAGATCACAAATAAGATCAGCCCTTCTACGTTGTCTGGGGAGCTGCCCACTGGAAACTGGAGCAGCAATTTTCCTGGAAGAACAACTTCTTGAGATTGTTTTTGCATGCAACTCACGTACCTATGCTCCTAGGATCAAGGCAGATTTTCCATCCCACTTCCTCATGTCCTCTCTGTGGTCATATGAGTAAAACCACAGGGTGGCCTGTGGTGTGTACCCACTATATCCTCTCTCTCAAGCAAAGGAATGTTTACTGCTAATAGCTGAGATACTGGTCCATAAAAATGGGGAGTTGGATCTATCTTTCTTGAGTTGCTGAACCAGTTTCTCCATAGCCAAGATGAGGGAGGAAGAGAGACTTTCTTTGTATTGCTGAGGTTTGTGAGCCAATTCATCCACTGTTTATCCCTCTCCATCTTTCCAGGTCATTATTGTCAATGAGTTGGCATATGACAATGGTGCACTCTGTACAAACTTCCACTACATGGGTCGCATGCACTTGACTTCATCTGGATCTTTGGATAACTGCTCGTTGTCCAGGTCATCATAAAGCACTTCCAGCATGGCTATTTTGCTCAGGTACTGTATACCTCTTTCCGTGGTGGTCCACTTGCCTGGGCAACATATAAGATCTTCCTTGAAGGGATACTTTTCCTTCACACCTGACAGGAGTCACCTGAGAACTTGTGCCCCTTTTCGAATGGTTTCATCAATGCCCCCTTCCCTAGAAAGGGACCCAAACTGCTTGGCTTCCCTGCCCTCCAGTTCCAGGCTACTGGCCCCATTATGCCAGCATCAGAGAGGCCAGGTGACAATGTGCTTACCTGGAAGATGGCTGAAATCTTTTCACATATTTCACTGCTCACTCAGGGATAAGGATCAAGTAGTTACTGCCTCTTTTATGAGTTCTTCCTCTTCTTCTTCCTGTTCTTGTGACGGCTCTGTTTCCAAGTCGTCTGCCTCATCCACTTCTTCCGCTTGTTCCCTCTTAGAAGAAGCTTCTTCATCCCTTACTAAACGAGCTGACTTCCACTTCCAATATTTCGTCTTGTGTATAGGGGAGACTGATACCAGCATGGGTTGGTTCTCTGATTCAGCTGCAGTGCCAGTTGCAGATGTTGGAGTAGCTGTGGTGCCTGTCATGGGGTTGGAATAGCTGCAGTGCCTGTCGCCAGGGTTGGAGTAGCCGCAGTGCCTATTGTTTTGTCATAAAATCCAGGGACCTTCTCTTCCCCTTGAGGGTACTGAATAGTGTTGGCTCTGCAGGCGTGGCCAGGTCCCATCACGTTGCAGTGATCTGTCTCTCTCTAGAATTGCCAGGTTGACAGCATACTTTTTCCACATACTTGACTAGTTTTTCAGGATTCTGCACTTGTTCAGGGGTGAAGTTCAAAAACACTGGAAGTGCCTACTGTCCTAGGTACTTACCTGTACTATCCCACACACCCTGTCACTCATAACTATCCAGTCTTTGGGTAGATCTCTGAGTGGTATTAAATAGTTGTTTAACTTTAAACAAGACCTGAAACATATTCAAGAGTAAGAGCAAGAGGAACATGCTAGTGTGAATATCCCAAGGATATTCAAAATTCTCAAGAGCTGCTGTAACTAGCTTGGAGGAGAAGGGGAAGATGGAGGAAGGTGTCTCCCCATAAATTTGCTCTCCAAAGGGAAAAAGTAAACAGTGTAATTATTAATATTTTCCAAGAGATGGCTTGCAAAGTATGGTGGTGATGGCAATGCTGAGTACAAATACCAGATTAGTGTCATGACCAGCCATTTTATCATATCATAAGCCACTGTTACAAAATACAGCACAATGATAACCTTGACCTAGTTCCCAAAGATAATAAACAGCACAACAGAGATTATATATAGGAAATAAGGTGTTCCATGACACAACCCTGAGAAGATACACAACAACACTGAGAGCAAATAAGTCAACGTTGTGACCAGCAACTATCAAACTAACGTAATGAATGCTTATAACAAATTTGTTCTAATGCACTCTGGTCAGATCTGTCATTACCTCAACCCATCATGCCCCACATTGGGTGCCAAAAAGGACTGTTGTGGTTTAACCCAGCAGGCAGCTAAATACCACACAGACATTCGCTCACTCCCCCTCCCCAGCAGGATGGAGGAGACAATCAGAAAAAAAAAAAAAAAAAAAAAAATCATGGGTTGAGATAAAAGCACCTTAATAGGACAGAAAAGGAAAGGGAAACAAATAATGATAAAAGGATATACAAAACAAGTGACGCACAATGCAACTGCTCACCACCCACCAACTGATGCCCAGTCAGTTCCCGAGCAGTAGCCCTCACTGGCTAACTCCCCTAGTTTATTTACTGAGCATGATGTCATGTGCTATGGAACATCTCTTTGGCCAGTTTGGGTTAGTTGTTCTGCCTCTGTCCCCTCCCAGCTTCCCGTGCACCCTCTGCCTTCTCACTGGCAGGCCAGCATGAGAAGTCCTTGAATAATTAGCAACAACTATACACATCAGTATGTTAGCAACATTATTTTCATCCCAAATCTAAAACATAGCAATATCCCAGCTATGAGGAAGAAAATTAGCTCTATCCCAGCCAAAACCAGGACACACAAAAACACTTTTTCTTCTCTCAGTCATGACCTCTGAGGTATACCAGTTTCAGACTATTTTTTTTGGTTGCTTTTGTTGCTACATCAAATGCTTTACAAATCATACACAACAGGATTACAAGTCTTAGCTATCATGACTATTTTAGACTCATAATTCAATAGATCAGATTCACATGTTTAATTTTAAGCATAAACCAAAATTATATTTATGTAAATATCACACATTATGTGATTTAAATAATAATAACATTAGTTTATTGAAACAGGATTGGACTTACTGATCAAACTTCTATTAAGGCATATAGGGGTCTTTCAGCTGATTTGAACAGACATGGATGGTACTCAGGTCCCAGTACTGTCTGCAGATTGGAATATTAAATCTTCAGAAGTAGTACTTGTCACCATAGCAATCTGATAGAAGGAGTTCAAATATGGAAAAATGGGGGGGGAAAGGCATGAGGAACATCAATGACCTTGTGCTCAACTGGGGGACAGGGTGTGGTTGGTCAGAGGAAGACCTAAAGGAGTAGGAATATTGAGTGGGTCACTAGAGTTTTCCTCATCTTTAGAGCTGAGATCAGATGGGGTGTCTGTTTTGCTCATTGGTGCAACCAAGTAGCTACTGTGCAGTTAAATTGGTTGTGGCCTTTTTTGGATGGTAGTGGACTTGATAAAAGAAGGACCATGGCAGCAGAACAGAGCTGAACAATGAAGACACAAGACAGGGCTGCAGAAGAGGTCTCCCTGTGACTGCTTAGCCAATGAGGAAGTGGAGTGAGGGGAAACATAACTTTACATCAGAGTTTATATCCTGGAAGAAATAAGGCTGAAACAGTGGCGTCCCTGTAGGGTACTAACAGCAGGGAAGTTTTCAGCTCAGAGAGGCACCTCATAGAATGATGCACAGATCTGCCCCATACAGTATAAGCATTCTGCATCAGGAAAGGAAGAAATGAGAGAATGAACCTCAGTACTGCAGACAATGCAGACCTTAAGCAGCCCTCCATCTGCCTTGGCCCCAGCTGCTTGATGGAGTACAAAATTGTTTACCAGGTTTAACCAGTTTCAGAATTCCAGTACAAGCTGTTACGAGTCACACTGGAACCAATAAAACAGTTGGAAATTATAACTTTTCTAAGAGTTAAGAATGAAGTATCTCCCGGTAGAGTAGACAGCCTTTCAATGAATGGGTAAGCCACAATGTGAGAATATTCCCACCAATTTGATGCTGAAAAAAATCAAGCCTATTCTGAGGGTGTTTTGGTGACACTATTAAGCCATCATTTGGCTCTTGGTGTGTGGCATGTGGCATTTGGCATTTGGTGTGTGGCAGCTATCTGTAGCTGTGGATCTAGGCCGTGGTTCAAAAATGTAATATTGTCTTTATTGATGGTTTATTAGCTTTTGCTGCATATATACCTGATTTAAACCTGCTAGATTTCAAGAGAAACATCAGCAGGATGAGTTCCATCTTTCATGGGTGGATAACATTAGAACTCTGGTAGTGGAACCAAAAATAACATCAAAAAAGTATTACTGGTATAATTCCAACATTTAGGCACCTGATGCATGCAAAGAATGATAGCATTGGATTACACAAGATAAATAGCAATAAATAGCATTAAATAATACAAATAACTTTGGTTATTTAGTACATGAATATGTTACACTATCTTAAAATTACATTATCACAATAAAAAATAATATGTTAGTCTTGAACTTACAATATACTTTTGTGAGTAATTAAAATGGGTTTGCTATTCTGGCATTCATGTGCACCAAGAATTATGAAGGCAGTTAGATGTGTCATTACAATAAAGAATTTTTCAATCCAGATTACATGCAGAATTAAGTAATAAAAAATAATTACAAGATTAGCAACATCTATTATTCAGTGAGGTTTAAACAATAAAGAAGTAATTATCTAAGTGAGAGTGAAGAAAAGAATGGGGAAATAGGAAAAGAATGTCAGTTCTTAAGTATGTTGTACAGACGGTTAAAAAATATGAATGTCAGGATATTATTCAGTAAAGAAAAAGTAGCAGATTGTATTGGACAAAATATAGTACACATAACTTTTAACTAAGCTTGTTAGCAGCTGAAATCTAGAAAGAAGAAAACTTTGAGTTAAAAATAAATATTAAAGATTCAAGAAAAAAAATCTTCATACAGTGGAAGCTCTACTATTTGGAATTCTTATTAAATAAAGCACATCTTAATTATAAGAATTGCTACTTACAATTTTAAAGGTTGAGGAATGTAAGCAACTGTAATTCAAATAGTAGATTTGCCTTTGTCTAGAGACCCTAATCAAAACAGAGTTGCTTTCTGTAACATACACAGGATCCAAACACAAGGTACAATCTTGACAAAAAGCATGTGCTATGACCCATGTTATATACAGACAAGACAGGATATCATAATGGGCTCATGGAATTAATATTAATGTGGAAAATAATGTAGCGTTTGGGTTTTTTTCCTCAAATGAAATGTCTCTTTCTGGCACTGTAAACCTTCCTTGGAAAAATTCTCTCTGAATTCTGTTTTAATATTATTCCCACTTCTTAGGAGAGATTAAAAGATGATGGAGAAAACAAATGGTAATTTTTATGTAAATGCTTCTGCAGGAGTTCTGTAAATGAGCCTGTCATGAATGGCTGTATTTCAGTCAAGACCACTGCATGTTGTTTTTCAGCATACACCTAGCTATCACAGGTTACCCCTCACCCTTCTATATCTGGTCACTATGGGGAAAGAAACTCTCATGCAGGGTCAGCTGATGGAGATTAAGCTGCTTCAGACAAGTCTCATCTATTACAGAAGTCATTTCCACAATGTGTAGCATTCAGAACCATAACCTTTATGTCAATGTATAACTTCCCAGACACGGAGTCATCTTGAAGGTAGTCTGAGCACTGCCCTAGTTTGCAGCAAATGAGAATTATCTTCTCTGAATACAGTTATTGTGAGTTGACCTCAGGCCATAAGGATGCCTCCATTGAGTTTTTAACACCCACAGGGTCTTCCTGGAGTGAGCATTTGCCTGACAAATGCAGCATAGCACACTCTGTGTGAGGACATTGCTAGACTGCAGAAATGCTGCATCAGAATCTGATCTCCACCTTTTCCAATGTCTTGCCTGATATAACCACTGGCATTGTACCTACATCCAAAGAAAACAGCACAATGTGAGAAAACATCTATATCAATCTGGCTCCAGGCTATTTCCATTGTATTCTTCACAAACATTGGACCAGCATTTCACTGAGGCATCTATCCTTACCCAGACAGGAGTCAAAAAATTATCTCCTTCTCCCTGCAGTCAAAAAATCTCCTCCCCTCTCTCACTCTACACAGATAACCCTGCTTATGACAACAAAGCCCATCACACAAGTGGTATACATGCTGATACAGTCACATGAGTGTGACTTTACTTGAGTCTATGCACCCATAGGGCAAGACGTGTATTACTTTGCCCTGGAACTTGGTTGCTACTAATATTAGGTCCATCCCCACACTTAGACCTGATTCCTTACTTCACTCCATTGACTTCCCACACAGGGACCAGTCTCATGTATTCCTACAAAGACTGACCCTGTAGACTGTTACAGGTGTCTGAACTGGCACAACATGAAGGTATTCTTTGTCTTCATGTGCATGTCTGTGTCTGGTCCATGAGACTATCAGAATGAATACTGATTTAGCTATGTCTATTCCAACTATTGCACTCCCTTCAAAAGTGTATGGGGAGGAAAAATTAATCAGGGAGACATCCTGGTCTTTGACATTGTCTAGAGACAAACAGTCAGAAGTACAAGACCAGTACTACAGTTGTATTGTTGCCTCTACATATCATACTCAGAGACACCTGAAACCCACAGCCACAGATTGTGGTACTTGAAGAAGGCTAATTTACCGTTATTTCTTTTAGCCATTGTCCCTCAAGGACATCATGCAATCTCTGAAGAGAGTGGCCTACTGAATAGGCAAACAATGTCCCCCAAAACAGTGTGGATGAGACTGTGCTGAGCTCATGCCTCAAGATGTGCGAATCATTGCAAAAAATCCCTCATGATCCTGCACAAAAGGCAGAAGAAAGTAGAGGTGGGCAAGAAGGGGAAAGATGGGAAAAGACTGAATTTTGTGAAAAAGTCACAGGAAAGGCAGCTACTTTCCTGCTGCCTTTTTAGTCTGCTCAGAGGGGATCAAGCATGTCAGGAGCTACCCAATGATGGAGGGAGCCTTAGAGAGGAGCAGTCTCTGCTGTGCATCTGGTGTAGAGCCCCAACTTGCCCTCTCTGAATCTGTCGGTCCTGAGATTCAGAGGAATTGAGGGGTTCCCAACTTATCCCATATCTGAACTGTGACCAGATAGATCTTCCCTCTACAGTTTTCTAGCTAGGCATTTATTTTGCCAAGACCAGAATAAGCTGACAATGAAGCATGTAAAACTTGGAAGCACTGTTAGAGAATATAGGATGATTTCACACCTGTGGCTTTTATGAAAGACAGGTAAGTCTGCTGCTTTGGGGATTCCACATGACTGGAGCTGAGAGGATGGCCTGGAATAAATAAAAATGAACAGATTAGGAAGATTTTGTGATTGCTACTTCATCTGAGGCCCATGTAGATCAAATAAATTCCATTTTTGCCATTAGTTTTTGTGAATTCTGAGAAAATGTGCAAGTTAAAGGGCTTGCCTGGATGGGATGGAAGGCATCCTTCTTGGAAGTACGTGGCAGTACGTCTTTTGCCTTGTAGTGTAAGAGGGTTGGAAGGACACTCACGTGTCCAAAGAAGGGCAACGAAGCTGGTGAGGGGTCTGGAGCACAAGTCTTATGGGGAGCAGCTGAGTGAACTGGGGTTGTTTAGTCTGGAGAAGAGGAGGCTGAGGGGAGACCTTATCGCTCTCTACAACTACCTGAAAGGGGGTTGTGGCGACGAGGGCGCTGGTCTCTTCTCCCAAGTAACCAGAGATAGGATGAGAGGAAATGGCCTCCAGTTACACCAGGGGAGGTTTAGATTGGATATTAGGAAAAATTTCTTCACCGAGAGGGTGGTCAAGCATTGGAACAGTCTGCCCAGGGAGGTGGTGGAGTCGCCATCTCTGGAAGTGTTCAAAAAACGTGTGGATGTGGTGGTTCGGGACATGGTTTAGGGGACATGGTGGTGCTGGATTAATGGTTGGACTTGATGATCTTGAAGGTCCTTTCCAACCTTAGTGATTCTGTGATTCTGTGTGACTTTAAGAATATGTGAAGCCTCATAGCAGACCCACTCTCAATCAGAAGTCACTTTCCAGTCTACTCGCCACAGCCAGTTATTGCGCTCTGTCAGGCACTGCTTACACAGTTCTGCCCAGCATGGTGGCAGCATTGAAATGCATGCTGGCCACAGCTGCCTCCCCTTCTGCACCTGCGGCTTCATGTACATGCTGTTTCTGTGGTGCATGTTCCCCATCTGTGTCTAAAGCTGCTCGTGGTCACACAGCATGTGTACCCTTTCTCTCTTTCCAAAGATATAGATTTTTGACTCTTCCAAAAGCTAACTTCTATATTTAGCTTGAGTGGTTTCTGATGTGCCAAAAAAAATCTAATAATAGTAACTAATAATAATTTTCAGATTCAAAATCTCACGATCAAGTTTATTACAGTAGCCATAGTACCTCAATTTTCTATTGCTTAAATATATAGCTTTAAAAATATGACTAGCAGAAGAAATACATCTTGCCAGATTAATCATAAACATGTTGGAAAAGAAACATCTAGAGACTTTTCCTTTTCTTGGAAATGAGCTTACAGCCTGGACTAGACTTTCACCAAACACCTAGGTTTGAGCTCAGTTGTAATGCTATAAGCCGGTTACATTTTTTCAATCATGCTGTTTATAAAATGTGAGATTATTATTTCACTGTCAATTACATGGCATGACACATCAATAGAACCATGTTTTGTCAATAGAGAAGAAACTTAGAAGCATTCATTTTAATAGAAGGCAGAATATCTCACATTTTTTCCTGGAAAAGTTGATTTTATCCAAAAAGGATTTCTGAAAATTTACCTTGAATTAATTGGACATTAAATCAGTCTCAATGAAAAGATTATTATTAAGTTGTGTTACTTGTTAAATCAGCCTATCACTGTTTTTTTCTTATTTTCTTGTGAGGCTTTATTTTTGGCTTCCACTTTTTTGTTGAAAGGAAGGCAGTGACAATTATTTCTTTAATTTCTGAGAGTTATTTTCACATTCCCTGAAGATTTCAGCAGTGGTGCCTATTTATTTGTAAAGGCAGCACTCATCATCTACGGGTAGACAGTGTAATCCAGGAAGCCACTCATTACACAAGATATTCAGCCTTTTTAAAGTGCAATGGTTTAACCGCAGCTGGCAACTAAGCACCGCACAGCTAGTCAATCCCTCCCCCCATGGCAGGAAGGGGGAGAGAATCAGAGGAGTAAAAGTGAGAAGACGCATGCCTTGACCTAAAGAGAGTTTAACAGGTAAAGCAAAAGCTGTGCATGCAATCAAAGCAAAACAAGGAATTCATTCATCACTTCCCATGGGCAGGCAGGTGTTCAGCCATCTCCACGGAAGCAGGGCTCCATCACACATAACAGTTACTTGGGAATACAAATGCCATCACTCCGAACATCCCCCCCTTCCTTCTTCTTCCCCCAACTTTATATGTTAAGCATGACATCATATGATATGGAATATCCCTTTGGTCAGCTGGCGTCAGCTGTGCCAGCTATGTGCCCTCCCAGTTTCCAGTGCACCCCCATCCTACGCGCTGGTGGGTTTGGGTAAGAAACAGAAAAGGCCTTGACTCTGTGTAAGCGCTGCTCAGCAATAACAAAAACAACCCTATATTATCAGCCCTCTTTCCAGCACAAATCCAAAACACAGCCCCATACTAGCTACTATAAAGAAAACTAACTCTATTCCAGCCAAAACCAGGACAAAGTAAAAAGTAAAACTCTTTTGGGCTTTTTTCCTGGCATATGTAGTGTTAGAGCTGAAGAGAAGAGGAAGAAGGGATATCAGCACCACAAGTCTGAGGACAGCTCCTAGAATCTGCCTTCCTCCATGTTATCAGCCTGGGGAGAGCAGATTTGTGCATCGTTCTTCTTTTCCCAAAAATAATAGCAACGGTATTACAGAGCTTCACCAATAAGAAGGACACTAGTATACACACACACACACAAAAAAAAAAAGCTGTCAAAACAAAATCAGGCTTCTTTTATGCGTATTGTTGAATGTCATGGGGTTCAACAAGGCCAAGTGCAGGGTCCTGCACCTGAGTTGAGGCAATCCCCGATACAGGCGGGGGAATGAAGGGTTTGAGAGCAGCCCTGCCAAGAAGGACTTGGACGTACTAGTGGATGAAAAGCTGGACATGAGCTGGCAACATGGCCCAGACGGTCAACCGCATCCTGGGCTTCATCCAAAGAAGCGTGGCCAGCAGGTCAAAGGAGGTGATTCTGCCTCTCTACTCCCCTCTGCTGAGACCCCACCTGGAGTACTGGGTCCAGCTCTGGAGCCCTCAGCACAGGAAGTACATGGACCTGTAGGAGTATCAGGGTCCAGAGGAGGGACACAAAAATTATCACCTCTTCTATGAAGAAAGGCTGAAATAGTTGGGGTTGTTCAGCCTGGAGAAGAGAAGGTTGTGGGGACACCTTATTGCGGTCTGCCAGTACTTAAAGGGGGTTTATAAGAAAGATGGGGACAGACTTGTAGCAGGGCCTGTTACGCTAGGACAAGGGGTAATGGTTTTAAACTAAAAGAGAGAAGATTTTGACTAGATCCAAGGAAGACATTTTTGACAATGAGAGTGGTGAAAAACTGGCACAGGTTGCCCACAGAGATGATAGATGCCCCATCCCTGGAAACGTTCAAGGTCAGGTTGGACAGGGCTCTGAGCAACCTGGTCTAGTTGAAGACTTCCCTGCTCATTGCAGGGGTGTTGGACTAGATGAGCTTTAAAGGTCACTTCAAACCCAGATATTCTATGATTCTGTGACTATATGATTCTGTGATTCTAGTCAGTGGTGGGGCAGTAAGAGAAGCAGAAAAAGGGTGCACTTGATCCCACTGTCTATGTGATTGATGAATATATTAAACAGTACTTGTCCCAATACAGACCCCTGAGGGACAGCGCTCGTCACTGATCTCCATCCGGACATTGAGCCATTGACCACTACCCTCTGGGTGCAACCACCCAACCAATTCCTCATCCACGCAACAGTCCACCCATAAAAATTCATATCTCTCCAACTTAAAGAGACGGATGTTTTTGGGGACCATGTCAAAGACCTTATAGAGCTTCAGATAGATGACATCCTTAACTCTTACCTTTTCCACTAGTGTGGTCATTCCATCATAGAAGGCCACAAGGTTGGCCAGGCAGGACTTGCCCTTGGTGAAGCCATGCTGGCTGTCTTGAATCACCTCCCTGTCCTCCATGTGCCTTAGTCTAGCTTCTAGGAGGATCTGTTCCATGATCTTCCCAGGCACAGAGGGGAGACTGACAGGTCGGTAGTTCCCAGGGTCCTGTTTGCTACCCTTTTGAAACATGAGTGCAATATTTCCCTTTTTCCAGTCTCCAGGGACTTCACCTGATTGCCAGGACTTTTCCAATAGCACAGAAATTGGCTTGGCAACTACATCAGCCTATTCCCTCAGGACTCTGGGATGCATCTCCTCAGGTCCCATAGACTTGCACATGTTCAAGTTCCTCAGGTGGTCTCGAACCCAATCTTCTCTTACAGTGTGAGGGACTTTGCTCCTCCAGTCCCCATCTCGCAGTCCATCCCCTTGAGAGGTGTAGGAAGAGAGATTGCCAGTGAAGACTGAGGCAAAGAAGTCACTGAGTACCTCAGCTTTCTCCTCTTCTGTTGTTGCCAGTTTGCCAGTCTTGCTCCTCAAGAGGGGTACGCTGTCTTGATCTTCCTTTTCTGGCTGACGTACCTGTAGAAGCCTTTCATTGTTATTTTCATCACTTGCCAAGTTCAGCTCCAGCCACACCTTGGCCCTCCTGATGGAGGGGTAGACAGTTGAAACAGCTGACCCCAAATGACCACAGGGATATCTCATACAATATGATGTCATGCTTAGCCATAAACTGGCAGGTGAAGGAAGTTGGCTGAGGCTACCATTGTTTGAGGACTGGTTGAGCATCGGTCAGTTGGTGGTGAGCAATTGGGGCTTTTTGCATCACTTGTTTTTTCTTGGTTTTGTTTGTTTTCCTCTTTATAATTTTTTTGTGCATTTTGGTGTTTTGATTTTTTTTTTAATTATTAAACTGTCTTCATCTTAACCCATGAGTTTTCTCACTTTTACCCTTCTGATTCTCTTCCCCGTCCCTCTGAGCAGGGGAGTAAGCGAGCAGTGGTGTTTAGCTGCCTACTAGGGTTAAACAACAACAGCTGCATTGCACTGACCAATAGATGATTGTTTTCATATAAAAGATGATCACCGTTACCATATTTTACACTAAAGGAAATTTCAGTCAGTTCATTCAAGGCTGAGTTTGTTCCAGAAGTTCATAGAGAATTTAAGATAAATTTGGAGAAGCTATGCAGACAAGCAGTCTACTTCAGTCCAAAGGTTCAGGCCTTCAGGAGAAGTAGTGCTCCCACAAAATTCCACTAAGATATAATACTGATATTTAATACTAAAAATATTAAATTATTTCACAGGAATTATATTTAATAAAAAAATGAAGCTTCCAGGCCCACACAGACTTTTTTTGGCTTATTTCTCTCCTTAACTGAGCTATCCTTAAGCCATCTACCTTTGACTAAAGTCATAATACTCAAGCTTTCCTGGAACAAAAGCTTCTAAAAAGCATTCATCATTTGGTGATATTTCTGTGTAATGCAATCATCCAAGACGAATTTTTAGTATAAAATTGTATTGCAGTCCAAAGCTCAGAAACAACATGATGCTTTTACATTCCCAGCTACATTCTCATTGCAAAGAAACACTGATCAAACCTATTTTTTTTAGTGTGTGATATTTTTTCTTAGTTTCAACATTTAAAACTACTTACTTTTCTCAATTATTCTAAGCAAATCTTGTAGTATTGTTTTGTCATTTCTCCCCTAAGAAATTTTTGTGCCAGGCCATAAATTCAAGTTGCAAGCATACAGTGACAAGAAATTTGGAAGTCATAAAGGAAAAATAAGTTTCAAATTCAGATTTGTTATATGCTTATAATTGTAGTGTAATTGGGTGTCAGAGCAGGGCCTGCAGACACACCTAGTTCACTAAGTCATTATTTCGCTGATCCAGGAACTCCCCAGATGGTCTCTGCATAAAGACTGCATAGATATAATGGACTGGCTTGAGAGAAGGGACCCAGTTGAGACAAGGTGATTGACTTACCTCCCAGTCTCCTTCACAACAAAATATTTGACTAATTGATACAGGCACTCTCCAACTGGGAATTTTGAAAAGGGCTAGAGACTTCTCCAGGCAGCTTCTGCTGTGCATAAACCAATTTGTATGTTTAAATATGCATATTAATGTCCTGGGTGGAGACTTGGACTGTCCCAGAGAACCTCAGGTGATTCAGAATTGTAGAATTGACCACATTGTACATAATCATAAGTGCAAACTGTTATTGCAGATATAGAAATCATAGAATAAGATAGTATTTTGAACACAGGTAAGATAATTAGGAGATATTTTGTATTTAGATTAAGTCAATTGATAGTGAGGGATTATAGGTGTTGCTGGAGTGTTTAGGTAGGACCATGGGCAGCTGGAGTACAAGAACCAATTAGAAAAGTGATACAGGGAGTCTATCCTGAGTCAGCTGAAGATGCTGATACAAGGAGCTTTGCAACAGAGATTTCTATTACTTGCCAGACAGCAACCAACCATTCTTTTTGAGATATTTGATCTCTTATGTGAACATTGTCTTATGCAAAGGTCCCAAAAAATTCAAGGGGTTTTTAACACTCTGTCTGTCTACACAGCAGTATAGATATTAATTAAGAAGAGGTGAACTTAACTTTCACTCTGTTCCTTTGAAAAAAGTGATTGAAAAAAAATACTGGGAGAAAACTGAATAATTGGGAAAAAAAAGGCTGAAGAGCAAACAATCTTACCTTGAAGGGACTGTCTGATATTTCTGGGTTTTTTTAGAAAGCAGTCTTTATTATCAAATACATTTTCTGATCGTAAGAAGCCTTCACAATTTATCTTTATTTTAAAACTTCTTAATAATACAAATATAGTAAAGTTAAATCCTTTTATAATAGCTGATATTATGATAAATGTATGTTTTAGGAAATTTTATAACAACTTGCTTCATATTTCCTTATTAATACACAGGTGATTTCAGTTAATCAGTCAAAACAGTGCTACATGCAGCATTCTAGATGTAGGGCAAGAGAAAAGAGAGAGGGGTCTATCATTTCATTGACCTTCTCAGCAGCTGGATAAGGTTTCATCAGCATTCTCATTAGTAACATCTGACTGATTGACTAGGTTAACCCAAACACACAAGCAAAAGCCAAACAGATCATTTGCATATTATATTAATGACATTCATAAACCACCATTTGGTGCTCCTATGGGAAGTATCACAACACAATCTGATTGCTTTTGTATTCACTAGTAGTTGCAAAGAAAACAGACGTGATTATCTCTAATATTTTAGGGATACAGTTTATTTATACCTTTCTATGAGTGCAAATCATAACTGCCTAAGAAAAAAATGCACCTCTGGATGATCTGTGAAGGAAAATAAATTAACTGATGAAGAAAACAGGTCCAAACAGTATTCTACCTCACCTAAAATTTAGGTTAAAATACCCATGTTGCATAAATCCCCAAAGGTCAAACAATGTGTTCTAGCTGAGTCAAAGGCAATAAAAACAGGCCTTTCATTTTAATATCACAAGCTTATAAAAACACAGGGCCAGAGGAAGCTCGGGAAGCTCCCTCTGGTTATACAGTGATTGTATAACCAAATGCTAAAAAGTAGATTATGATTTTTTTTTTATTAATTGTACAACATTGGACATAATTTCACAGTCTTGGGACCAGAAGATTGAGAGACTCGGTTCTGTCCCTGTTTCCTTTTCCTCTGTAAGAGAACAGGCTGTAGGAAAATCTGCCTTGGCATACTTCATTGCTACTCAGTTACCAGTTCAGTGGTGCTGCCCAGTGTGAGGAAAGGAGAAGGAAAAAAAAAAATCTTTTTTCTGCCCTATTTTTTTCTTTCTCAAAAGATGGTGTACACATGTCACGGGCATTTCATTTCCTTGCAAATCCTCCTTTACCTGTTATCAGTACTGTTATTGGGAAATTAAAAGGAATGTATAGGTTTTCTCTCTCTGTAAAGTCAACATCCTGGACTAACTTCAGGATGCTTCTTAGTGCAAATGCAAGAATATTCACCTTTTGTATATTGCTGCCATGGCCCAGAGACCACCACAAGGCCTGACTGTCCCTGTCCAGTAATCCTAGGTCCTCCCCAACCCCCATATGTGTGTGTATATATATATGTCTATGCATATACATTTGGAATATATTCCCTGTATAACCATGAAATATAACTGCATCTAGAAGCTTAATAGTGCTTGGAACTGAGTCATCTTTTCTCATCATGGACCTTGCAAAACACATCACGAATCTCTCCCTTAAAGTTATACAAACACTATCATTACTACATTCCACAGGTGCATCGCATTTACCACTAAACCATGTCCTGCCTCAGAAAATCCTGTGTGTATACATAGATACAAATTCCATGCTTGTTCAGCTGTGCTGGGTTCAGCTGCAGGCTGTAATACGTTATGCTTGGGAGTCAGTTCTACCATGCTATTGTCCTCCACGTGTGCTGCCTTCTGTAATGGCGTGAGCTTGGCTGGATGCCAGGTGCCAACCAAAGCTGCTCTGTCACCCCCCTTCTCAGCTGGGCAGGGGAGAGAAAATGTAACGAAAAGCTTGTGGGTTAAGACAAGGATGGGGAGAGATCACTCAGCAATTACCATCACAGACAAAACAGACAACTTGAGGAGATTAGTTAATTTATTGCCAATCAAATCGGAGTAGAGTAATGAGAATTAAAACCAAATTTTAAAATGCCTTCCTCCCACCCCTCCTTCCTTCCTAGGCTCAACTTCACTCCCAATTTCTCTACCT
>NW_010548240.1:0-5760 GCF_000687285.1 Phaethon lepturus
CTCTGCTGCCGGCTCCTCCGCCGCTCCAGCCCTGCACGGCCGCCAGCAGCGGCGCAGACCCCTGCCCCTTCAGCGCTTATCCCTGCGGCAAACCGTGAGAAAGTCCGAGACACCGCTGGTTCACTTGCAAGCTGAAGGCTTTAAAAAAATGTCATGAAATCCTTTTTACCAGGAAATCATGTTAATTTGTCCCTCCCTCTGGTTCAGTCCCGGTGTTGTAGGGTCTGGGATGCTCCCTTCTAGGTCACCCACTGAAGCAGGGCCAGGACCCTGTGGCATTTTATTTTCATCTGCATTTTAATTGATAAAAAATGCCGGCATCTTTTTAAAAAGCTATTTTAAAACGGTTTCGGTCAAAATTCTGATTTAGAAATAAACTCATTGCCTCTGATCTGCTAAAACACACCCAAATGAAGTTTGCATAATAATTTTCAAGCAGCTTGAACACAATTATTTCCATTCTTACCAGCTCCTAGAAAGGTCTCCCTTTTTTTCCTGATTTTGTTTGTAATTCTATGAAGGCTACGTTTACCTCACTGCCAATGCTGCTCTGGAGTCAGATGATTATTAATTATATTTATTTACTTATACAATCCCATAGGCATACGCAGCAGTTCACAGACAAATACCACCCTGGGTCCCTGATGTAGGGATCTCGAATCAAAGGTAAGCAGACACTCCTGTGATAAATGTGAGCTAACAGCAGCAGGAGATTAGGAACATACTGTGTTTCCACGCATAGAGCCAGCACCACAGATAATCCACAAATCCAAACCCTGTTAAAAGCGTCAGTATGGGGAGGTAAATCCTTAAGTATCCCGTACCTCACATAACCTGCAGGAAATCCAAAAAACAAAAGTGGGGAGCTATTAAGGGGATAAGACATGGGGGTACAGCAGTCTGGGGCAGGAGATGCTGCGCGTACACAATCGCAGCATCTGGGGCTGGCTTTATAATAAAGAGGGTCTGAGACCATTCTCCTGTTGCACTGGCTCACAAAACTTCCCGGTGCCCGTGCTGTATCTGCCTCAATTTGCAAAGAGCCTGAAACAAGAGCTCCACGGACCACTTCTAGTAGCGTGGCGGGTCAAAGATGGCCCCGTCAGCCGAGACAGGGGCACACGGAGGGCACGCCAGGGCGGCTGGGCAGTGCCATGGTGCTGCTTGCAGGGCGAAGAACACAGGGTTTGTCCAGTTCTTGTAAAAACAGTGCCCGGTTTGGCACTGAGTTCGACCCGCCTGCCCTTGCTGCAATCCCAGTGCAAACCAGCCCCGTGCCCAGCAACACTGGGGCCAGCAAGGTGGCAATGCCAACAGAGCTGGGTCCTCACGCCCTGCTCTCTTGAGCTTGTTTGGGCTACACACCGCAGTTTATAAGCAACACAGCTGCTGAGAAGATGTTCCAGGGGGTCAGAAAATTCCCAGAACTGGAACTTGTCAAGCTGATGTATTGATCTAAGTGGACTGAATAATGCTCCATCATTTATTTATAGGGAAGTGCCCAGCACACTTCACAAAAACTGGTGTTCGGCAGTCACATTAAGGCAAGATTTAATGTCCCGCATCACGCAAACAGGGCACCTGCGCAGAGGTCAGGATGCTCACTTCCACGGGGAGCCCTACAAATCCTTCCTGGAGGCACGGGGAGGGGCTGGGCCGGTCCTCACGGAGCTGCTGGAGCTCTGCCAGGGCACTGTGCCGATGCCGACAGAGCCAGCCCCGTCCTTTCCACATGTGCCATTGCTGTCACCTGCTCGGCCAGCCTCCTGCCCCTCTGCCCTCCACTAAAGCTGCTGGCGTTGCACCGCCCTGGGTGCTTTAGCTGAAGGGCAGGAGGGGAGTGGGGCTCTCTGCAATGGCACACGCATATTCACAAATCATGGCAGCAAGAACTGCCAGGACTGGCACAGAGCCTCCTCCTGCCCTGCCCAGCCCGGCAACCCTGTCATTTTCCATGTCCCATCAAGAGGTTTTAAATGTTTCACCTGCTAATTGTAATTTTAATATTAATACGGACACTTTCAGACAGGGAGAAAATATTTCCTTTTGGAAAAAAGTCCTCCCAGGAGCAAAGGGGCTCAGAGGTTTGAGAAGATGAAGAAGTGTGGGTACTAAGGAATAAAAAAAAGTGGTGGTTTTTGCTGAAATTTGCCGTTAAGAAATTCAAAAAGACATGTTTTTAAACAGATAGAAAGCAGCTGTGAGATCTCCCCAGCTGCTCTCGGCTTGGGCGAGCGGCGGGTGCCGGCGCTGCTCCCCAGGATCAGGCCAGGCACAGCAGCCAGCCCATCGGAGACGACCCCCCTGACATTTTCTCAATGGAGAAAATGGCTTCACGACAGCAAAAAACATCTTGCTCCTCTTGTCATGTCAGCTGCGTGCCATGTCCGCCCAAAATAAGCATTTCCTTCTAACTCCCTTCGTTCCGCTGCTGCCACGATGAGGTTTTATATTACTTTGTATGGTGGGAAGCAAAAAAGAGGTCACGTCTACAACTAAGTGGGCTTTTAAACACAGCTTGAAATGTTTTCAGTGCCACTCAGTAACCGTAAGGTTTCAGGGCTGGGGACGTCTTTGAGGCCAACCCCACATGGCACCCAGGACACCGGGGACTGCAGGGTGGTCCCTTGACACCCCATTTTATTTGCATGCCACCTGAAGCCTACTTCAAGGACAGGATGTGGACATTTCTTGCTGGCATTTCTCGCCATGCAGACTTTCTGGCACGACACAAGGCAAATCTAATGACAATTAAGGCCCCACTCCACCGCCAATCATTTAGTAGGAAGGCTGCTGGATTGGGGCTGAGCGCAATTAAAGAAGAGGCAGGTAATGAATAAGCATCTTGCCAAGCCTCAGCTGACAACGGCAGAGCTCCTCTGTCGCAGGGAAGGCATGGAGGGAAGCTTGTCCGGCAGGACAGAGGCACGGAGCCAGGGATGGCTCAGCCCTGGCAGTGCCGGAGCCTGCTGCTCTCGCCGGCTGTCGGGAGGCAGGAGAGCTAAACCCAGGTCTAACGTGTCCCTTTTAAGCAGTTTAGTCAGAAGTGCTGCTGCATTCACAGCTTTTCAAGTATTTTTAAATCACTTACAAAGGCAGGATTAAACGATCAGGAATTCCATTTAATAGGACAAATAAAGAAATAACAATCTACTCCATCAGCCCTGCGAAAGGCAGGTTTGATTTAAGAAAAAAAAATAAAAAAATAAGTATAAAAGAGGGAGAGAAAAAAGGAAAGGGGGTAGGGAAAAAAAAGGATAATGTGTGTTTACTCAAGCAAAGAAAAAAATATTTAAGTGATGTAGGGGAGAAGATTGCGGTAACTAGTGAAGAATAACATCGTCTGCTTTGCTGTCAAATCACACAAGAATTTCAGTAATAGATTCTCATTCTGACACTCAATTCAATTCGAAGGTGATCCTGCTTTATCCCAACACATCAAATATTAAACACTCGTATTAGCCAGGGTGCCGTCGCCTTTCCCGGCTTAGACGCGGCAGGAAGCTTTTCCCCCTACTTTCTCTCACTCACTATAATATTCTCAATGTTATCTAAACATGCCTTCATACACTGGGGTTCCTTATCAATCCCATTTGGGGAGGGAGGGGGGTGTACTTAAAACGGTATTAGTTTGGGGGGCTTTTATTATTATTATTTCCAAAGCTTTTCAATTTTGTGTGGAAAAAGCTTAGAAAAAAAAAGGCGGAGGGAGGGGAGGTGGCGAGAGAGGCAGAGGGAGCGCGGGAGCGAGAGAAAGTATAAGAAAGGGAAAAGCAGCCAGCAGCTCTTGTTTGACTGATGCCTTTCAACAAGGGCAGTCTAGCTTGTCAAAGCCTGGGCTCGAGATGAATTGGCATATCTATTCAGCCTGCCTCTGGATGTCATGCAATACAGTTTCATATTCCCAGATAAGGCATGATAAGCAATTGCTGCCCTGACACCAACTCCATCCATCCCTGCCTTTCTGTCCACACGTATTACAGATCTCTGCTGTGCCGCTAATAAGAGGCATTTAATTTTTACGAATGCGGCAGGAAGAGGGGCCTCCAGACTGACCAGGTACAGCACTAACACCGTTCACATTTAGTTTTTTTTTCTTGGTGCAGCGAGCTCCCTGAGCCCTGGTGAGCGGCACTGGGTGCAGGAAAACGGCTTCTGTCCAACATGGCACCCGCCGTACGGGGATTAAACATCTGTGCTAATATTTAAGGGGGTGGGAGTGATGAGAGTGGAGGGCATTTGTCCTCTGCCAAATAAATCGGCAGTGCCACCGAGCAGGAGGTGGTTTGGCTGGGGTTTGGACAAGGGAGGACATGGGAGAAGACGCGAGCAGTGCCCTTTTCCATGTAAAGTCCATCTCGGGAGCACAAACCCCACAAGTGCTGTGGGGGGAAGGAGAGGGACCGACACATCGAATGTGGGGACACCACGAACGGGTCTGGCCCTACTTAGGTGGAAGCAAGTGCTGTCCTTGGAAGTTCATGCCATCACCAGCACCCTGCAGTGGGAGGATAAGATCTGGACACAAATTCTTCCACGCTGATGAAAAGGTGCTGGGACCCTGCCTGGTGCTCTGCCCTCTTCACACTATGGCACTCAGAGATTTTTCGGCAAACAGCACCACACAGCCAGCTTCCCCCATGTCCCGGCCGAGCAAGGAGCCCTCAGCACACCAGCCACCTTGCCAGCCCTACCTGGCCTTGCTGAGCAACCTTTGGCAAGCGCAGCTGGTGTCCACCTCAGTCCATTTGTAAAGCTGCTTGTTAAAACAGCCACATTTTTATGCCTCACATCAGGCAGTAAATTAAACAAATCAAAAGCTGAGCAGTCTATTTCTGGAAAGGTGAGCACTGGGCATACAGGAGCTGCCTGGCTCTTCCCACCTTTGGGAAGTGCTTTATAGGCAAGGTGCCCCCAGTACATGAGAAGACAGGTCAAGGTCAAGGGAAGGTAGCAAATTGTCACATCAGATGCGGAGGATGCAGCATAACTCTATGTGCTTCCTCCTTATTAAAATAAGCAGCCCATGCCATCAGATCTCTGCCCGTAAAAGCACTGCAAAAGGGAAACTGAGGCACGCAATGATCTCATGCCTGGTC
The DNA here is from genome assembly GCF_000687285.1 of Phaethon lepturus. NCBI lineage: Eukaryota > Metazoa > Chordata > Aves > Phaethontiformes > Phaethontidae > Phaethon > Phaethon lepturus. The sequence continues at coordinate 5,100 of NW_010548240.1, forward strand.
CTTCTTCCCACCCAGACACATGGCTGAGAAGCCTCAGCCTGCCCACATCCTGGCAATATGCCCACTCAGCCACAGCTGTGCAAATTCGCTGTCAAAACTCCCCTTAACTTCAGGAGGGGCAGGATGGACCCTGCAGCCACCAACAGCCCTTCTCTGGGTCGTGTTTAGATGCCGTGACCCTGCTGGGCTGCAGGGAGGTGGCCCTGCCACTGTGCAGGATTAGCATGTGCCCTGCCTTAGGCTGCAATAGAAACACACCGGTGTGCCTGACTCGGGAGTGTCAAAGTGCCAAGTGGTTTAGGCTTCACATTTCCCTGTGTTTGAACAAGAACAGTCTCTGCCTTGCTCCCAGGCTAGGGATTATCCTGGATAAAGTGTTCTTGACTGCTGTGTGCTCGGCGGCTGGCGATACACTACGTTAATGCCGTGAAGACCTGGGTCCAAGCTCTGGGTTTGGTCACAAGCAAAACAAATCTACAGGTTTGGGTCCTTGGAGGATTGGGAAATAGAGCTGGGGCATGCACAAGCCAGCATTGGCCCTGGAGAGAGGACAAGCAGAACCATAAACCACCAAGAAAGCAGCTGAAGGATGGGGGCTGCAGGCAGGACTGGGGATTTGGGCTCAGGGTCAGGCAGCTGAGCAGGGCGGCGTGGGGGGGGC
>NW_010548240.1:5791-12194 GCF_000687285.1 Phaethon lepturus
AGAGACAATGGGCTGAAGGACACATGCTCAGCGCCTTTCTGGGCCCAGGACAAGTGTCCCTGCCCCTGAGCTGCAGGTCACGTCTGTTTGAACAGGGCTGTCTTCTCACGGCATCCCAGTGTTTCTGGCTGCACCACAGGGTGACCAAGACCCAGGCTGGGTTACGCTGATGTATGCAGTCAGCTCCCAGTGCCAAGATAGATACACAACCAGCTCCCAAGGCAGAGATACATGATGAGATGGCAGACAGCTACCAGGGATTACCTACATGCGGCTGACTTACCTCTCCAGCCCTGGGAAGGATGGGCTCACGTCCTGCAGTGCTATCCCCTGGGGACAGCCCCAGCTCCTGTGGGGCCAATTCAAGCAGGAAAGCAGCACTAAGCCTTTCCTCACCACAGCATTATGGCTGGTAGAGTGGGGAAGCCGCGTATGACACCAAGGAAAACCCACAAACACACTTCATGGATGATTCACCGTAGCCACGGCTGCCTCTCCAATCAGACAAGAATGGACCAGTCCGATTCTGGCTGCTCCTGGGGAAACTGGGTGTCCAGGAGGAAGGGGAAGATGCCTCCAATGGTGCTGGAAAACAGGCAAAAGTTGGCACTGCCCCGAAATCAGACCCACTGCCCCAAAATCCCCCCCTGGATAATGAGAACAGAAAACGGCATGACAGGGCCCCAGCAGATGCACCACAGAGCTGAGCTGCCGGGGCAGCACGGGCATGGACACATCTCCCCCTCCTCAGATTTAGCTGGAGATTGACAACCACCAAAGAGCTGTGGTTTTGCCACATTACACCAGGGTGGGTAACAGCATCTACCGACCACCCCCTTCTCCTCCTTCCAGGGCCACGAACAACGGCTGCAACGCACAGATGTGCCCCACAGCCCCCCAGACTCGCACTCCTTTAATCTAACTCCATGGCTTTCCCAAGAAAAGCTGGCGCTGGGCTCGCTGTTAAAACCTTCAAGTCCTTCCAAAGGGGGTATTTTCCCCCTTTGATTTCTATTTTTACACACGCACACGCTCGCCTCTCCCTCTCTCGCTGTTTAATTTCCGTGTGAGAGGGAAGCAGGTGCCCGTGCTCCCGTGAGCTCTCCCTTCTCTAGGTTTTTTTTCCCTTCTTGGATCCTGCCCCATTAGTTTAGTGCCCAGCCATCTGCGACGTCTCCTGTAATGCTGTCCCCCTTGTGTACCAGGGAGCTTTTCCATTAGCGCCTTTAATATTCTGACACCTTAGCACAGGCTGCTATTACATTCAAACACTGATCGCCCTGTGAAATTACATCGCAGGGCTTGCTAAAATGGAATTGTGTATAATCAGGCTCCTCCATGCACTGTCAGTCCCATCACAAATACAACGTAAAGCAGGCTTATGGATGGGCTTAGCAGCTGCTACAAGTGTATTTTTTTTTAATAGATGAAGTATCCCTTATTTAAAGCATTTCCTTAAGAAAAAAAAACAACAACAGTGAAAGACAAATCAACAGCTGCTGCACTATGTTAACCATACCACTGGTCTCTTAAAAACATGTTATTTACTAAGGTAGCTATCTGTTTATCTATAACTATATCAAACAGAGAAGGAGGGCGAGATAAAGATAGTTAAACAGACAGCCGAGGAGATATCTGCCACTGGGAAATAATAGCTAAATAAAAAGTACCATTATTTACTCCAGAGAGGGGAGGAGGGAGAGCCAGCGCTTTCCTCCCAGCGCCGCACAGGCGGTAACACACAGCACGGAGCTGCCGTGGGAGCTGCTGGTTCAGAAGGGCAGCCCGTGCCAGCCTGCACGTGCCCCAGCTTGCCCGGCTCCATCTCCCCATGACTGTGTCAAGAGAAATCGTGGGGAAAAAACCAGCTCAGGACCCAAGTACCGCACCTCTCCGGGGAGGCTGCAATGCGGGGAAGGAGAGAGAAAGCAGGGGAGCCATGCTGCTGGCGGGGGCCAGCTTGGTGGGGCAGCCCCCCACCTCCATGCAGGCTGAGAGCGGCTCAAATTAGGGCAAAATTGGCCATGGCAGAGGGTCTGGGTGTGCTCCCGCAGGGGAGGCTGGTTTCTGCATGGCTGGCACACAAGGGACCAACTCCCCCCTTTTATTTTTTTTAAATTCCAGCTAAGGAAGTGATGGATTAGGACAAAGGTATTTCAGGGGGATGCAGGAAGCGGCGGGGACACAGATGATGTGTCAGAGAAATGAGCTCCTGAGCTCCCAGGCTTGGACTTCAAAACGCTGCCTCTTACCATGCCCTAAAGGTTATTCTGTCTGTCTGCTGTGAAATGCGACGGCACATCGCCTGAAGGGAGATTTCCAGAGGCGCTGTGACCCTTCCGCTATCTCCTCTGAGAAGCCTCTGCAGGAATGATGAGATTGTAGCTCATTTCCACACACCTTGAAAGAGCCAGGCTGGATCAAACGTGCTGGAAGCAGAAGCAGCACATCCTGGGGATTCATCCTCTCCTCCTGGCAGGGAGCTTGCTCTGGCTGTAACGGGCTGGGAAACCATGTCCACCCCACTGAAACCCTGATGCTCCGGCATTGCCTTTCATCCTACACCAGGATGGAAAAGCCAAAACACTGTTTTGTTTCACTGTGTAGGAGCAGTTCTGCTTGGGAACCACAAAGTAAAACCCAGTGACAGAACTGCCACCCTCTGGAAAGGCGCAATCTATTCCTGTGCGAAACACTGATGTGACATTTTGACTCCATTTTTTTGCAGCGCAAAACAAAGCCATTTGTCCAGAGCAGACACACTGCTCCTCCGCACCACGCACAGCATGGCTCAGCACATGGTGCTCTGGACATTTTTGGAGGGGCCAGTTTGGCTGCTGTGCCCAAACATACCAGACAAGGGGAGGATGGCACTGCCGAGGGCAGAGACCCATGGACAGGTTACCAACAGAAAAGCATAGGGGAGGTGCTGTAGGACTGCACGTCCGTTCACATTGCAGGTGCGAGACAAGGCAATTCAACCCTCTGGTTTTTGCTACCTGGCATTTTCAAGGTTAGGTACTTGCAGGCTAGCAGTGAGGGAAGGATGCTGGGCAACCAGCAGGTTCACATCTCAGTTTTATAATCTGTTCTTGAAACTCAGGCCCTGAGGGATAGAAGAGAAATCAGACAGTGATCCTACAGGACCTTCTCACCACTTCCATTCACTTGTCTGCACATGTCGTCACATACATCTCCCCTCTGCTCACATCCTGTAACTCCTTCCACACTCTTATGTCCACCATGCCTTTTCTAGGACAGATCCAAGACCTTCTTCAAAACTCACCTGTGGCACGATGGAGAGAAACTGGCCCATACAGGACAGATCAGAGGGGCACGGAAAGTTGTGCCCTGCTCCCTCTTACCTCCTTTTCCCAGACAGCAGACTCTCAGGAGCAAAACCCAATCTTTCGTGTTTGGCACAGCACCAACCCAAGAGAGCTGTCGGGGCCTCTGAGTGTTACTGCTCTGCAAGAATCGAATAAAACAGTTTCTCAGCACTCCCACAAGATGCAAAGCTGCTCATAGGACAGGCAGCTGGAAGAGCAAGAGAAAGGCAGAAGAATACAATGCATGAGGCATCAGGGAAAAGATCAATAAAGATTACGAGGGCAGCGGCCGTGTCCCTTGCCCGCATCGGAGGCTCTCATGGATGCAGTGACAGAACACCAAGGAAAGTTAACAAGGCACTGCTGCGCCGGTGCCTGGGGATGATACCTGTCTAATCAAAGGTAGAGTTTACACTGGATCATCTAAGCAGCAGCTCCTCCTCATGATTGTTGACTCAGGTCAGGGTTAAGACTGAGGAGGTTAAAGCAGAGGCACCTCTAAGAGCTGTGATGGATGCAAACACCAGGCAAGCAGGAAACACACATGGGCCCAGCCAGCACAGCCTACCGGGGCAGCAGAAGGCAAAATTGAGGGTCCCCAATTTCGATGGAAGAGCAAACAGAAGGAGATGGTCTGAGGGACCGGGCAGCATGCCATGAGAACATCGATTTGGAGATAGGTCAGGAAAGCAGAGAATGAAGGGACCCGAGAGGAGGATGTGGCAAGGTCCTGAGAAGAGGTTATTAAGGGAGGCATAGGTGGAGGAACTGCAGCAGCTGTAGCCAGGCAGAAGTTGGGGACAGGACTGGCTACCTGGACTGGGAAGAGGGGACCAGCACTGTGTTATGGTGTCGAGAAGGTCACAGAGGAGATCATGACATGGATGGTAGAAAATTAAGGGCTTCAGGTCCCCAAGGCCTCAACTCACGTCTCCCAGAGGAGTGAAAGGCACCTCCACGGCTCTTTGGTGCCACCAGACTCACCGACCGCCAGCCAGGCTGGGCTCCTGCAAGGACACGGGCAGCGACCACCCTCTCTAGCAGCCAGCCAGCCAGGGTCTCCTTACTGGGCAAGCTGGGACACTCTCCAGTTACAGCTTTTAGCTGGTGCCTGCAGTTCTGCCTGTAGTGAGGCACAGGGGAGGGCTGTGATGCCCAGCCACAGGGACGCCCTCGGGCCCCGCTCCCTGTGGAAGGAGACATCGCCTTGCCGCTGCTGAGGGCCAGATTCAGCGTCTCGGCTGGCCCTTCCCTGCCAGTGCCCCTGGGAAATGCTATTAGGATCTGCCTAGTTGCTGCCTGCTGACGATCTGAGACCTGAGGAGCAGGTCCCAGGAGCACATGCCCAACAGAGTTACTACTGAGCATGAGTAGCAGAGGGATAGCCCCCACGCAGTTGCAGCACAGGACAGAGCTGTGAGGTCACGTAATGCTCACTACAACTCTCTCGGCACCCTTCAGCTGCCCTGTGAACCTGTCCCTAACCTACGTGTGCTGTCCCAGCTCTGGCTACAGCTGCTGGAAACAAGAAGAGCGAGAGAGAAGAAAAGCCCCCCCGGGGGGAAGCTGGTCTGGAGCAGAGGGCTGGAGGGCTGAGATGTGATGAGGAGGTTCGTGGCCTGTCTAGAAAGTGTTTGGCCACCGACTGCCTGGCTTTCCTGGCCACTGAGACGTGCCAGGCAGCCCGCCCACCGCCTCCTGCCGACATGCCAGCAACGAGCGAGCTGCTAGTATGGAACAAGGTGTCCCAGTTAGCTCTCCACTGATCTAATTAGATCTCCGCAGGGAGGACTGGAGCTGGAGAAACGACACGGCTGCCTCCTTGACCAGACACTCAACCTTCCCGCCTGCAGCATTTTATTTTTCAGATTTTTAACTTGCGGTACTTCTTTTGTCCAGCTCAGCAGAACCTGCCCTGCCTCGGGTCCTGCCGCAGCTCCTCACCAGCAAACAGCAATTACGTACGTACACAAACAGGCGTTCAGCGACCGCGTGCCGCACCCAGGCTCTCTGCTGCGGTGTCGGGGAACGGCTGCCAGGGTTGCAAGTCAGAGACAAGGGGCACCAGCAGGCAGAACTGATCAGGAGGACACGGCAGAGCATGCCAGCTCCCCTTCACCATCACCCCCCCGCCCCAATGACAGCAAGAGGTGCGAGCGCGCCTGCCCTCCCCGCGCCACCCCAGAGAGCTGGCAAACGAGCTTCAAACCAGCCCGCTCCTTGTAATCGGAGTCAGTCAGTGTGTGTGTTACGCTTGAGTTGATGGCTGGTGTTAAATTCAATGCCTTGAGTATTGATTTCCTCGCACATCCCGGACTTTGTTAAAGGGTTAGCCGTGAACCGAGATCAAAGGGAGGTTAACTTGTTTCTCATAAGCGGTAAAGCAAAAACTGGGTGCTGGGCCTCCTCCGCAGAGGATGCTCCGTGCATGTTCTTAGCTACCCTGGTTGCCTCGAAAGCCTGATAAAGCCACAAAGCTGCGTCAAAGCAGAGAGATAAAATGATCCCGACAACTTCCCATGGACCTCCAAGCTATTATGAGTGCACACCGGGGACGGGCAACATGGGCCAGTGCACTCCTCCTCCCCAACCCATCCCCACACCATGGGGAGCTGCTCCACTCGCTCAGCCACAGGAAAAGGGGGGGAAGCAAGTCTTTGCCAGCTGCACCCCGAAGAGGCTGCCCCTGAGGGGCGAGAGAGAGGGGGAGAGCCCTCCCCAGGAAGACTAGGGTACCCTAGAGCTGCAGGTGGGAGAGGAGGAAGACACAGGGCTGCTCCTCAAAGGACTGTACGGCAGGGACACGGCTCCCTCCCCGCCATGGCCAGGTGGAGAGGACACCTTCACTTGAGCTGACACCACCATCAGCACCATCTCAACCCGCATGGCACCTGCTTGCTGCATTTTACTTTACTCCCTTCTTGGCTTTCCCTGATTCACACAAAGTGATTTGGCACTGATAGCACCAAGATCAACAGGTTTTACCAAGGCAGTAAGAGTTAAGTGCACAAATAACGTGGCACTAACAGGGTTTTGGCTTTACCTTTGCAATTTTTAAGGGATGGAGGCAGGGC
>NW_010548240.1:12225-25805 GCF_000687285.1 Phaethon lepturus
AGACAATCTGGAATTGTTATCACTAGTATTAATGAATGCCCAGAGGCACCAAGCAAGAAGCGTCCATTTCAGATGAACATCTGTCAATACTAAGAAGTAAAATTTCAAAAGCAGCTAAGGTACTTGGAACCTCAATTGCACCAAATTTCTGGGAGGCTTAAGCACCCAAGTAATGTCTAACAACAGGACCCTTGGCCCCTAAGTCATCTTGTCACCAACGCTATTTCTCAACCCCTCTCCTCTACCCCAAGAACTACTTACAGCACAGTCCAGCTTTCCAGCAGCCACGTTCTTCAACCAGATTAATTTGGTTTCAGTGGCACTCTATCTTCCACTCTGGGGTGACACCATGACCAGTCCCCACCTCTCTTAGGAGCCAAGCAGCTTCAGCTGCAGAAAATGCAGCAACTGTGCTCTCCCACCCCTAAAAAAAAACAATCCAAAGCAACCCAGCAATTCTGGTGGTGTAATTCCCCCTGTCCTGCAGCATCTGTAGGGAAGAAGGCCCCATCACAGCCCATCTTGGGGGTGAAACCCTCAGTGGGAGCTTTACTCCCGAGCACCTATAGTCACATTTGACTATGAGGTTCCCCTAGGGTGCTAAACAGGTACTCCCCCACCCCTTCTCCCCTCTCCCAAACTCCTCCCACCTAGCACTCCCACAGCAGCCCATTTGTTTTTAAGTGAAAGGTTTATACCAAAGTGCTTAGGGAGTATCTGCTCAGTGCCCAGCATACCAAGTGCTGAAGATTTCAGTTAAACTCCCAGCATCTGTGTATCTCAACTAAATTAAGCTATTTGCTATAAAAGAGCACAATGACAGTAATGGAATAATAACAGCATTAATAAAACACAACAATCCTCGAATGAGAAGCGGACGCATCAGCTAGCTTCAACCAAGAGAAGAAGGCTATTTTAAAATCACACACAAAAACCATCTGGGGGTGGAGAAAACCAACAAAAGCTCTGAAACTCAGAGGTCAGACTGAAATTATGTTTTTAACCTCAAAAGAAAGATGCTCGCCAGAGCCTTCCCAGCCAGAGCGCTCCCACACCAGCTGGAAATGAATTTCCACAGCTCCCAGCAAAACAAGGGCTTATAATGGGAATGCTGAACATTTCCAGGGGGGCATGCTGGCTCCACAAAAGGGGGGTGGGAGCACTCTTAGGAGGGAGGACACAGAATTGAAAGCCTGAAATAGAAATGATCCCTCAAGCATCAGCAAGGTTTGTAATCCAGCTCCTGGGACAGACACGTTGGAGCAGGGGGTGATGCCATGCCGAACGTGTGAATGCTGAGTTAGTGACGCAGGGCCAGATGCCGGCACATCATTATGCAAACATCCAGATGTCTCAAGCTCACCACACTGCCATTCCCTTCTTGGCTGGAAAAGTTGCCTTCACTTCATCCACAAATTCATCCTCCTTCCTTTGTTTTGGATGAGGTCAAGACACAGATCACTTACACACCATCTTGCAGCGATAAAATAACCCTGGGGACCTGCAGTAGGGTTGGGCACAGGCACACTAATCACAGCTCTGGGAGGCCACATCCCCTCACTGGTCCTCTTTACAGGAGGAGACTTAGCACTTGGCGACAATGCGCATGAAGCATGCCATGCTGCACCTCCCAGGTCTTGCCACAGCCCAAACTATCACGTGCCTTGAGGGGGACTGGGAGGGTGGGTGACAGTTGTTTCCCTGGAAGGGGAGGAGATGGAGGAGAAGGACATCTCTGTGCTCACCACCAGCTTCTTGTTCACCACCACAGCGGGAAAGACCAGGAGCACATTTGTGCCAGCAGCAGGTAGGGACTTTGTGTTTCCCTTGCTAACACATTTCACTAGCTCAAGCCTTGCCCCAGCCCCATGAGCAGGGAGAGCAGAGTCCCTTCCCTGCTCAGGCTCTGGTTCAGCTGGCTACTTCTGCAGAGGGTACATGAGAGCTGCTCCTCTCCTCGCCCCAGCTGCCCAGAACCCACGTGCAGATCCTCCTGAGGATAACGCGGCAGAAACAGATGTCACCTCTTCTCACTGACATGGACGGAAACACGACCCGGGTTGCAGTCCTGCAGGCAAGCTCACCGCTGCCTCCCTGCCCTCTGCGGCACGGCCCGAGCCAAACGCAGGCAGCTGAGCGATCCCTGACTCCAAAAAAGGCAGAATGAGGCAGAAGATGGGGAGCAGCTGGCTGGCTTTCCCACAGCACAACGGGTACCATCTTCTGGGCCACCTGCCTTTTAAAAGGGAGCCAAGAGAGACTGGCAGGTCAGTGGTATGGTGTCCACAGCACCCAGGCTCATGTACTGTGAGATGGCTGGAAGCATTCTGGGTCCATAACTTGTCCATAACACAAGTCTCTCTGCTTGTCCCCTGAGCAGACAATTTCAACTTGGTTGACCTATATCCTCCAGATCTTGATCGACAAGACAGCACTCCTGACTTTTAACCTTTCTAAATTCCTACGGAGAAAAAGCAGGTGGCTCAGACTTGAACAGGCTGCTAGTTTCTTTGTTTTCATTACAATTTCCAATCCTGATGCCTTTTTTTTTTTTAGCCATTTCTGCTCTGCCCCCCGGAGGTGCTGCTGTGATTGAATGAAACACGACCCCAGGCTCCAATAAGTGTATTTCAATTACATCTGTCACCATGTAACAATGTAATGATATATCATGTGATATTAAATCCATGGTAATCATATCAGCGATTTTTTTAATAGTGCACTAATGACATTATTACATCTCAATAATTAACAACAGAAGGCCTAAAAAACCTGGATATACAAAGCAGAAGGCTCAGAGGGTCCCCAGCTCCCGCCTGGGAGAGGCCCAGAGGAGAGCAGGACGGCGAGGCGCTGCCAGGCAGGCATGGCACCACAAATAGCAAGGGCACAGAAGTTGTGCACGAGCAGCATTGTGCAGAGCAGCCAGGTAAGACCACATTCTTCCCCAGTCCCAATCTGAAGAAGTAAGTATTCTGGAGCTGGGAAGAGACACTTGGTATGTCCTGTCTTGCTCAGCACTGCTCCCTTCTCCTCTGCTGCTCCCGCACTGCCACCTTTCCCCTAGCAAACCAACCCCTCTGCTCCGGAAAGTGCCTTGTTGTCCCGCTGCAGAAAAGCCCCACTGCAGAGGGAAGGTCGGTGTCTTGAAAAGGAAGGACCAATCCTACCAACACGTCCTTACCAGGCTGCTGGAAGAATTACATTATTTTCCTTCTCCCCTTGCACCAGCGAGAGATGAAGCTAAGAGAGAAACCCATGTCATGGAGACACTGTAAGGCTTGAAGTCACTCGGATTTTTGCAGCAAAGCAAATCTGTCAGCTTAAAACCGAAACCCAGTGAGAATCCTTTGGAGGGACAGGGGTTCTGTGGGTCGCTGCCTCTACCCCAAGTGCTCACACACATGCCTGGAGCAAACTGGGGCTGGACTCCAACGCACTGACATACACATCCCCCTCTGCAGAAGGGAGTCATCCAGTTTTGCAGAAGCAGGCTGCTCCCCCCAGCTCCCACCGGTATCTCACTCCTTGCAGGATGAGGGCAAAGACGGGCACAGGCGGCAGGGAGCCGCAGGCTGGTGCAGTGCCGGGGCATGGGGAGTCCCGTGCCGCACCATCCCCGGCTGTGACAGAGCTTTCTTCCAGTTGCAGCCTGGTCAATCTAGCAGTTTCCACATCACAAGCTGATCTGAAGAGAGCCTCATTACCTGCCTTAAAGTTCCAGCCAAGCACTTAGCTCTTAAAGACAGGATTTGAGAAATATTTGACTGATCATTTCTCTCCTCATTTAGTTTGGCTGCTCTGAACCAATTGAACCTGCGAAGTTGAAATAGTGAGAACAGGAGGGAATGTGTGTGCAGGCAGTCACACCACACACTGCACACAACATCCCAGCTGCCCCACCAGCTCTTCCCAAAGGGACAGATCCTGGCTCAGGCTGATCCTCAAAGCCTCTCCTGTGCCAGAAGCGCCCATGGGGCGTTTCCCAACACCAAAAGGGAGCCACCTCTTCCTTCCCCCTGCAGGATAGGTATTTGAGGGGATCATTAACTCCCCGGCATCCAGACAGCACCTTCATGTACGCTTGGAAGTGCCACGTGCAGCATCCCAGACCTGGGAGCAAGGGATGCAGAGAGGGATGAGCAGCCTCAACTGACAGCACCACCATCCCCAACATCTTCAGCCGACCCAGAACAGGACATTCCTGTGTCCTTCATCTCCTTGCATGCCTTCCTCCTATTCTGCTTTCCAGCTCCCCGTTCCCACAGCTGTGCCATACAGTGGCCGGGCTGCCTGCCCTCCTGCTGCCTGCCCAGCAAAGGTGCTGCCCGCCCCGCTCTCGCACGCCTGGCAGTGCCCTGCTCCCTCGCCCTGGGGACTGCAACCTGCAGCATGGCTATGGGGGGCCTCAGGGAGATGAGGAGGCTCCCAGGGCCAAACGGGAGTTGCAGCAGCAAGCAAAGAGACTGCTAGTCATTTAGGGGTGATCCTGCCGAGGGGCAGGCAGGACGGACAGACGGATGCTGCACTGGCCAAGGCAGTGCAGTTGGACTTTCTCTCCTTCCCCCATCCCTTCCTTTTTTTTTTTTTCTTTTAATTTTGCCTCAGAAGCCACGATCCTTTAAAGATGTGCACGTCTCATTAGCTCTACCTTGACAATCATTACCGTTCCTGCAAAGGCAGGAGGAGAGCTCAGACTGAGCGTGGGGGAGTCCATTACCTTGCAGTTAAAGGGACATTGACGACTCTGAGCTGCCCGTGGTCTGACTCCCCCTTCGAAGCAGGGTCCCTGCCGCACACCGAGCAGTAATTCCCCTCCTGTACCGAGCAATAATCTCCTGCTCAACGCGGGCGAGATGCAAACCTTGTGGTGGTGGGTGGTCTTGCACCTACCACCAGACACTCGGTGCTCCCCTGGATGGGCTGTAGGGCCAAATCCATGCCCACAGCCCCTGGGGTGAGGGGCACCGAAGCACCCAAACGTTCCCAACATGTTGCACATGGCCTTCAGGCAACCACATCTCGCTTCAGCAAATGCACCCTCCTGGGCTGGACCACAAGACCCAAACCTAGCCATGACAGCAAGCAATGAGCCCAAAATGTCCACAGCAGAAGCCATACCACAGGCTGGGGTAAGGACCACCATGAGGGCCTTAGGACAAGGGCGCAATCCCCATGTATGGTGGCATAACCACCAACAGGGCAGTGAGCTCTGTGCTCATGAACCAGCTTCAAAGTGCAATGTACCCTACACCTACGAGTCTGTCCCTAGCTTTTCTGGCTCTGTAGGGTGCAACGTGGACCACCACACACCCAAGGGTGGTGATGAGGAAGGGTTCAAGTGGGTGAGCGTGCAGTGGGGTGATCCCAGGAAAGGACCCTACTCCATAAAGGTGCTCGTCCAGACAGTCCTCCTTTGCTCTGTCTGGCTGTCCCCAGAGCCTGCTTTCCTCCCCTCAAGCTTCGTAACAGGGGACCTGACTCACATTATGCAAGCGCAGGCCCCCTCATTCAGGTGATTTCAGGGCAAAGACCCCAAAGCGACTTTTGACAAAACACCCCCACCTTCTCCCAGCCCCACGGGGCTTTGAAGCCCGGTGCAATCCTCAGGAGGCAAACGCAGCAGTGTGCAGCCCTACAGAGATGATCCTCCCTCTTTGTGCCTTGCAGGATGGGAGCTCTGCTGCAGCCATGCTAACCTCCCTGCTGCTCTCTGCAAAGCCACCGCAGGAGACAGTAACACATGGCCGCGGCTTCGAGCCGTACTCCACGGAAGGATCCTACCTCCACACAAGGCTGTCCAAGAACTTGACAGGACTCTGTTTGAAAAAGATGCTGAAAGAAATGATCTCTTTAAGTGCAATGGGAGATATTTGTCTCTGATTTACCCTTGGCTTTTTGCTCTGGTTCAGGTAGGAGCGGTGTGGGATGGCTGGCAGATCTGAGAGCATGGCACGCCCCAGCGGGCAAAGCGAGCAGTGCGGAGGAAGGCGCGAGTCAGTTTGGAGTGCTCCCCATTTATCAAACTCACGCAGCCCGCCAGCAGAGCGAGTCTTTCTATCATTACAGCTCTCAAAATCCGATTCATACCACTAATCCTGCCTTCATTCTCCCAGATTAATAACATCTCTTTCAACCTTCACAGTGTGATAAATAGACAAAGAGAGAACAAAAGGAGAAACAGAAGTGAGAGAAAGAGCCAGAGCAACTCCACATAATAAAGAGAACCAAGAAAGGGGAAAGGGAAAAAAAAAAAGGGAAAAGAAAAGGGAAAGAAAGAAGCCGGCACACTTGACTCTGCCATTTACTTTAGCAGATTCTCCCCAAGAGCTCCCTGCGATCTTTAAAGAATGTAAAACATTGCTCAAAGGAAAGGCTCGTTAGCAACCCTGACCAGCCCAGGTTTGCTGGAAATCTTTTCACTTCCAGCATCCGCTCAGGTCAGCACTGAAAATGAGTTTGTTGGTTTCTCGTCCTGCTCCTCCCCAGACTCCTGTGGAGGCAAAGCCTCCAGCACACGCTTGCTCTCTCCTTTACTTGCACCAGTTTCTCGGAGGGGAGTGGGGTTCTCTGACGGTGTCTGCTTCAGGGGTGTAGCAGTTCAGTGAGCCCAAGATGCGCTGCCAGAGCAGCAACACCCTCAGGCTGGCACAGCAAGGGGTGTCCCAGAAGCCAGGACCACGCGTCAAGCTTGCGATGGGGATGAAGACCAAAACCATGACAGCAGCATAGCAGATGTGGGGCCCCAAGCCATCAGTCTGGCTGGAGGGCACCCCCACAGAGGAAAGGGGAAACCTGTGTGGACGCAGCTGTACTGCAACGGGGGTGCCACAAGCCCCAGCTCCTCAGGCTGCACCTTTCTGCCCTGCCTTGTCCCCTGGCAGGGAGCTCCCATCCCTGCCCATGCTGCACAGCCTGGACCTGCATTTGGGCCACCCAAGTCCTGCTGGCGATCGTGGAGGCTGGAGCCCCCCGGTATGCTCATGGAGCTCAGCCGTGCCTGCTCCAAGCGAGGACGCGGCAGCCACAGGCACCGCCCCCCCAGCACTCCTCTGCTCTGGTCCGTTCTGAGCCCCAGCGAAAGCTGATCCTATAGCCCTGGACCCCAGAAAGCCAACCCCACTGGTGCCGGGGCACGTGGATGAAGACGTTTAGCCACTTCCCACCTTCACTGGAGCTGCACTGTTCAGCTTTTTCACTCTGTCACACTGTATTGAACACTCCATGCAATCTCCTAGTTATTTTAATAATTAAATGTTTATTGGCACATTTTTCCCATACTGCTTCCAGACTTGCCTGATTTTCTTTCCAGTGAGTGACTTGCCTTGGTTCAGTCCTTCCATAGGATGCACACCTGCAAAATGCTTCCTCTGCTCCCCCCACAATGAGCACCCCCATTTGAGCCCATCCCCGCGGACTCCCGGCAGGTGCTGTGCACACCAAGTAACACTACGCCAAGCCCAGACGAATGGCTGGGGCAGAGCACTGGATTTCTGGCCAGGATGGTGTTCTATTACAGCTCTGCAATCACAGCCCCCGTGCAGAGGCTGAGCTAGGTTGTTTTTTTTTTCCCATCTCTTCTTTTACACTGTTCCATATTACTCCAGGCTTTGAAGTATAGAGAAAAGCAACACTCAATGTGCCTTTCTTTTTTTTTTAAAGCTACCTTTATCATAGCAAATCTTTTCCTTCTCCGCTGTGTCGCTGGAGATAGATATCAAGCAAAAAGAAAAGTCTCCTCTTCTAACAATGGATTTCCCTTCCCTTCTGAACTTCAAATAGAAAACTCTTATCTACAGCCACAGTTGACCAGAAGAAGAAAAGAAAACAGACATATGAACTGAACCTGGGCTCTCATTCTATTTACTCAAAAAGGCTGTGCTGGGTTCTTCATGCAGAGATGCTCTGAACATGTTTATAGCACGTATTTACTCACTTCACTAGCTATCCCCCCACCATGGAAACCCACCTCCAGAACGACTCTCCTCTGCTCCATGTATCCTCTGCAATCTTCCCTTTGCTTAGCAAGCTCCATGTGCCTGAGCCATCCAGCACAACAAAGCCTACCCCTAAGGCTGAGGACAGCAAGAACTCTTCAAACTCAGCTAAGAGTAACAGCAGCGATGCCCTTGGCTCACATAAAGCATCAGTTATGTATAGTGCAAGTTTTTTAAGTGACTGGATGGATTACAGGTCAGACGTTGCTGGCTATACTCACACAAGATGCCTTGAACAGCTCTAGCTGAGACCATGCTGCTTCAACTGCCCATGACATACCCACATGCACACCCAAGCTGGCACCAGCCAGCTCCTCTCTGTGTTTTAAGATATCCCTTTGAACCATCTTCTTGCCTTTGATGGAGCCGCTCCAAGGAGAATGTACAGAACCATGAACCTTCTTCTCTTCCCCATTTCAGCCCCTCGGTGCAGTGCTCTCCTGCCCTGGCTTTCCTCCCCCCCGAGCTGTCTGATCTCCAGAGAGGCACCACCAGGTCCCAAGCTGGGTTGAACACCCACCTCTCAGGGACTCTCTGAGGTCCATCTGCTGCCAGACCACCCTTGCTCCCTGCCCAGCTAACAGAAATTAAAATGTGAGCACTGTGCTTAACAGGTCATGTTGCTGCCAAAGTCACAGCGCCTGGACCAATGCACACACAGCAAGAAACCCAAGGAGGCAGGTACTAATGCCTTCCCTGCCTCCCAGTGTGTCCTGCCAGGCAGTGTGTGCTTCTTGAACTGTTCTTGCTTTCAGCCAAGACAGATATGGTCATGCAAGCCTTGGGGAACCCAGCCTCAAAGCCATGGAGCACGTCCCGGCTACAGCCATGGAGCTCCCATTCCTCCTTACTCTCTCAAACCCACCTTGAGTTCAGCCACAATTTATTCACACGAGGCAGCTAGACACACAGACCATTCTCCCCACTGCTTGCGGCACCATGGGCTCTGCAACCAGGGATGGACACAGCTACTGCCACATGTTGTCCCCCAGCCGAAGAGACTTGCTGCTGGAACTGAAGCCAGAGTTCCAAATCAGTCAGGGCAGAGAGGGCTGGAAACTTTCCAGATCATTTTCCATTAGAAATAAGAAGTGTCCTTCATCAAAAGCCAAATATCATTCTCATTAGGAGAATTTGGAGCTCCCAGATAAAGGGAAGATGAACTCCCTCCTGAGACATGGCCAGGAATCCTCTGCAGTCACATGTGGGGACAACGTGCAAGTCTGCGCTCCGCCTCATTCAGACAAGAGACAGTTTTGGTAATTCTACCCGGCTCCAAAACGGCCCCCAGCCAGGACAGCCCAGCCTGTAGCCCCAGCAGTCCAGCAGGCTCTCCTGCGGTCCCCTCCCGAGCTTTCCAGGCAGCATCATCATTCCCTTCACATTGAACTGCACAGAAGCCCCAGTGCTCTTCCCTCAGGGCAGTCCCGGTGTTGCAGGAGGCTCCTCCCTGTGGAGCTACAATGGGAAGATCCATCAGCCAAAGCACCTTCTCTTCAAGCTGCCTGATGACAGATGTTCAGCCAATGGAGCGGTGGGATTGGCGGAGCACCGCAGAAGCGCTTTATAATTCCTGCTCCTCTCCTCCTTTCTCAGCGTCTCCCAGGAGAGACACGATGATGGACGGTGACATAACTGACTGTTTCCAATCAAGGTAATGTAAGTAATGACAGCTGACGTGATTCCTGGAACGTGCAGGCGCTGCTGGCCCACATGCCTTGCCTACCGCCGCCAGAGTTTGCGGAAGGAGAGAAGACCTGAGCATGGAGGCCTGGCTTGGGGGACAGAGGAGGAAGAGCCCCAAGACGCAGAGGCTGTCTCCAAACTGGCTGCAAACAACTCATTACATCAGCCTGCAAACCACGTGGGAGCCAAGAGGAGGTGGGTAGCACATACCTCATGGAGCAAACCCCTCCTGGGCCGTGACCCAGACCTGGACACGACCGTGTCTCTCCCTCTAGTGTCACCTGTGACTATAGTGCGCCCATTCCTTGGGAAATGGCTTCCTGGGGTCTTGCTTGGCCCCTCAAGGTTCAGCGAACTCTGGCTTTTACAGCTCTGGCCCCAGCTCCTCCCCACCATCAGTGACTATTTGGAAATGGGAACATTAACTCAGTAACATAGAGCTCACCTTCCCGTGTGGCAGGCGTGCAGGCAGCACCACGTCATCTGAACCCAAGGCAAAGGGCTGCAGCAGCCCCAGAATGCACGCACAGGGGTACGGAGACTCATGGAGAGAAAATACTGTGCAAGCTCATAGCTGCAGTCCTCTCCCAGAGCCTCGAAATTAGTAGGCAAATTTAACATGCAGAGAAGCAACCGATTAATAACCCAGCATTGACTTAAGAAGACCTTGAATAATACATAGTGCTTGTACATGGAAGTGGAAAAAGTCAAGTCCTTCTGCTTGTCAAGTGTATCTGCCTTCCAAGCACTGACACTCGACGAGAAACCTCCCTGCCAGCCAGCCAGAGCTTTAACCATCTCTTCAGAAATGCTTTTTGCTAAGATAAATGGGAAAACTTTGTGCCAAGTTAGACTGGCATTTGGACAGGTCCAAGTATGATGTTGTTTTAAATGTAATTAGCACTGCCTGGTAATAAAGTCCCTTTAAAGCTGCCAAGTAAAAGAGGCGGCTGAGCCCTTGCAGCCCACAATGACGTGACATGAAGAAGCCCCAGGCTGGCCACGCTGATGGGTTGCCCTAAACTCCTCTCCACACTGTCTGCACTGCAGTCCTCCCAGCAGCTCGGCCATGTCAAGGAAGAGTCAGACCCAAATAGACAAAAGATTGGCAGAAGCTCAGCTGCAGGTGCTGGGCTCCACTGCACAATGATGAGAGCAGATGAAGCTATGAACAGACTATTCCCTTCCACAGCTTGATTTTGGCTTCTGTTTGGTGTGAACCACTGAGCAGTGGTATCAGCATCCCTATGTGGTGCCATCTACTTCGCTAAATAATGATGGCAGCAGAAAAATTTGCTCTCTTTTGGGAATATTCCAAACCAGAACTAGCAGAAAAATGGTGTTTACCTTGACAACAGCCACTATTTTTGTATAGGGGCTACATATACCGTGCCCACTCTGAGAGGGGTGGAGTGCTGCAGAGCACCAGAGATTTGTATGTCATCAGTGAAAAGTTGTGAATCTCAAATGCCTTAATTTTTGAGAGGGGGAGAAAGACTCTGAACAGCACCTCAGGCAGAGGCTCCCAACAGCCAGTTGTTCTGACTCTTGCGGCTGAGTGACCTTCCTGTGCAGCCAGCCCATGAGGATGGTGCATGGATTTAATGCCTGCAAAGCAATTTGAAAATGAAAAGACTCACAAACAAGCCTTGTGGCTGAAGCCCAGGAGCAGGAGAGATGAGAACTAATTTCTATTTCAATCTCTGATACAAACTCACAGGAAAAAATCTTCCAACTCACCCGTGCCTCAGTATCCCCAGCATATTATCTACTGAGCATTATGAGCCTAAATTCATTCATGTCTTTAAAGAGCTTTAGCATCTACTGCCTGA
Organism: Phaethon lepturus; assembly: GCF_000687285.1. Classification (NCBI taxonomy): domain Eukaryota; kingdom Metazoa; phylum Chordata; class Aves; order Phaethontiformes; family Phaethontidae; genus Phaethon; species Phaethon lepturus. The sequence goes on from NW_010548240.1 coordinate 23,741, forward strand.
AGACCAAAGGACCGTCACTACGCAAAACAGGAGCTCTGTACGACATAAGGTCAGAAGGCATTTAAAAAAGCAGCCACCCCATGCAAAACACAAGGGAAAAGATTTGAGCAGGAAACAGGATTTGTCTTCTTCAGATGTAAATGAGTGCCAGCTAGCAGCAGAGCTCCAATGACACACATTTTAGCACTGAAAAGTGTTTCTACAAAGGGGACCAAGAAAAAAATACGATAGGCAGGCTCAATTCTTAAGAGTTTGATTTCCAGAGCAGTAAGCGCAGAAACTGAGCCCAAAGAAAAGATCCGTATTTAGCAACCAAATCCAATCATTCCGATAATAAAGAAGAGACATCCAGACTGGTGCAGAACTATTTCCAGAGAGAAGTTCGTCTCCCCAACCCTTTCACACCCTGCAGTGGCTCAATGGAAGAATACTTAAGAAGTTGCAAGTTTGGTCATAATGGGTAAAAAGCCCCTGAAATGCAACATCATTTACTCTTCTGTGGTATTGCTCAGCAGAGCTAATAAATCTTGCATGAGCAGAGCTGATTCTAATTTTCTAATATGAAAAGGCATTTGGATTGAGAGAGAAGGGAAGATAAAAGTGATTGAATCTCCAATAGCCCAGCGTCAGTGACAAGAAACATCCTGCTACGGACCCCAAGGAAGAATGGCTCCCCCTCCTCCCCGAACCACAGGCACACTCACCTGCTTGCACATCCAATTCTCCCTGCTTTCTGCTTGCCATGTCTCAGTCTCCCCTATTGACAGGACGTGGTTTTAAACACAGTTACACAAGTTATCATTTCTGCCTTTTGATCAATCTGAATTTTCAGGACAATTACCCTCTTAATCAATGATTGCTATCAGCAGCCCCTTGGATTCTTCACCAAGGCAATCGTGCCGCCGGGGCAGACGGCGTGTGCATATGCAATGAAGCTGCGGGGAGGCGCAAGTCCATCTTCCCCTGACGTAGTTGTCGGCTGAAAGGGTGGAGAGCTGTGAAGGCCACTTCAAGGAACACCTGACGTAAAAAATAAGTGGAGGGAATTAAAAGGGACGTTGTGCAAGGTATCTATGGCACAGCTGGGCTGGGAGGACCAGGGACCTGCTGAGAATATCATTGAGTTGAAAAATAAACCAACTAAAATAACAGATTTACCAGCCACCGAAACCATATATTTAAGGGCTATCTATAGCCAGCACTAACCACTCCTAATGAGGCTAATAAGGTCCATTTCCAATTAGAGACTGAAACTACTAGAAGAAGGAAAGGTGGAGAGGCAGCTTTTAACAACCTCTAAAGATGCGATGTTTGGATTTGGGGTTTTCTGTATTTTTTTTTCCATCAGAAATTATTTAATATCACCAAAATGCCCCTAGCATTTACACATACAGAGCAAGCCTCCCAACACCCCTCGTCCCTGGCAGGAGCATGTGTTTTGGTAATTGGTGTTTGCACAGAACCTCGGCTCTTGGAGGACACGGCTCCTCCGAGGTGTCTCTCACCACCACAGAAACGCAGCCCCAGATATTTAGACACCACAAGAAACCCCCAAGCAGCCAAAGCCCAGTTGCAGAGGCCACAGGTTGCCTGGGGGACGAGGCTTAGCATCCCTGCTCTTGCAAGAGCACCACCAGACCGCTGGCAGGTTCATGCACCTTGGCTTGTGTTTTTTAGCACTTCTAGCACACGGCTGCCACCCGCACACTGCTCTGCGCTGCTCCCCTGACTACTTTACAGGCTTCCCCGGGGCGCAGGGCTCCTTGAGGCAGCCAGACCCAGGCATTGCTGTGTCTTTCTGAACAGCTCCTGCAGACAGAGGGGCTGCATCTTCTCCCAGGCTTGGAAAGCACCCAGCAACTCTCGGGCGCTGTGTCAGCAGGAGGGAGCTTTGGGACCTGGATGGTGGCGGGGAAATGCTGCCGGAAGGCAGCCGAGCTCCCGCAAGGCAAGGCGGTGTGGTGGCAGCGTGGTGGCTTTAGCATCTTGACCACCAGAGCGGGCTGGCAGTAAGCAGCAGCGGCAGCGCCAGGTGAGGCTGGCAGGCCAGCTGCCTTCGCAGGCT